>NC_056731.1:1649161310-1649396310 GCF_019279795.1 Protopterus annectens | reverse complement strand
TTGTCATGCAGAGAATAACAAAAAGAGTTGGCTTTAGAGACCTAGCTTGCAATTGTTTACTTAGATACTTGTTGACACAGTTTTGAGTCCAGGAAAGAAACAAACAGCTGATTAGATTTTCAAATGAATTTGTTTTTGTCTGAACAGAATCTTAAATCGCTGTGAACATCCAGAGTGTGTAGAAGCCCCCCACCCCCCGCCTAGTTCTGAGGCTTAGAAAAGAAAGTAGGAAAGATTTATGGCTTGATTGAGAGACAGCTTGTTCTCAAATATTGGCATGAATGAAGGGTTAACCCTCAGGGTCACCCTGTCCTAGTGAAAAATAAGAATGGGGTGAATGGCCATGAGAGCCTGAAGTTCTGAAACTCACCTAGCTGAAGCAAGCCAAAACAGAATAGTTTTCTAGGTGAAGAATTTGAGATCTGGGGTGCTGCTGGTTCAAACAGAGCTAAGGCAAGCTTTTCCAGCATGAAGTTTAGATCCCAAGGAGTGATTATTGGCTTTCTTGGTGGGCTAAGATGCAGCTTGAATAAACCAAATAAAACACTTAAAAGCCACCCAAAGGGTGTATACAAACTCAGTTTTAATAAATACTGTCTTGCTCGTACTTCAGGAGGTGGTCTTTTTTTCATTTTTCTTTTCTAAGATGCAGCTCCCCTTTAAGGAATAACTTTACTTAAGGGCTGGACATAAGTGGAGGACAGAAAGATATACAAGTAAAGATGGCTGACGTGTGGGCTTTGATGGAAGAGTAGACCAGACCTATATGCATGAGTTCATGCAAATATTTTAGTATGGAAGGTACCTCTGATTTGTTAGGGTCCTGTCCATTCCTATAACACCAAAAAGAAAACCTCTTCCATTTGGTTATGTAGTATTTTTGAGTGGTGGGTCTCTTGGCTTCTTGAAGAACCATTATTATGGTCTCAGAAAAGTGATGCCTTTAAGAAATTAGAACCCTATCATCCACAGAGTTAGGTTTATGGATGACAGGTTGGGGTGTAGTAGTGATCCTTTCTGCTGTATGATGAGATCACTTGAAGTGGTGGTTTCTAGTAAATGCTCCTGGTTAGATGAAAAAGGAGGAGGAAACCAATGCTGTCTTGACCAAAAGAGGATCACAAGCAAGAGTTTTGACTTTTCTTTTGCCTTTACAAGAACTTTTGGAATGACAGATAGTGGAGAAAGATGTAGGAATTTCCCTGTCCACTGAAAGTGGAAAGTATCTGTCTTCCAGACTGATGGGCAAGGGCTTCTAGTGCAAAACTGTGGGAGCTGTTTGTTGGTCTCTGATGCAACATGACTGTTGTATTGTCCGTGAACACTCTTAGGGAGTCTGGTCTCCAGATATTAGAAAAGACTTGAAGACCATTCATAAACGCCCCCACCTCTTTCATGTTGATGTGTTCCTTTAGTAGTTTTGGCTGCCATCTGCCCTGTACTCGGTGTGTCCCTGTCCATTCCTCCCATGCCTCATCCAAGGCATTTGTGTACATTTCTTGAACTGGGACTGTAGGGTTGAAGGGAAGTCCTGTGTGGAGTCTCAGCTGGTCCTTCCACCATGTGAATTCCCTTCTGAGACAAGGTAATAGGGGTGTGAGTGCTAAGACCAAACTGTTTTCAGGTATCACTGGATTCTTCTCATATGCAATCTTGCTAGAGGAAGCACTGGGATAGTTGCCGCCATGAACCGCAGGGCCCTTAGAACCTCCTTGGGTGAGAATTGGCTGACAGAGGCAAAGTTGTGAAAGTAATCTGTAAGGCTCTGCACTTTTTCTTGAGGCAAAGAGGCCTGCATCTTTTTTTTGTGTCCAGTCTGCAGCCCAGAAAAACTAGGTCCTGAGCTGGCATCATGGAAGACTTCTCGTAACTGATCGTGAACCCCAAATGTGACAGGAAGATGAGGATGAACTGTAGGTGTTGCAGAAGTATCTGTAGCGAGTAAGTTAGGATTAACAGGTTGTCTTAAGTAGGGAAAAATCTGGATTCTCTAGGTTCAAGAGAAGGCAATGGTGCCAAACACTCTATGAAAAGTCTTGAAGCTGTGGAAAGCCCAAAAGGCAAAGCAGTAAAATGAAATGGAGATGACCCAAAGCAAAGCCTGAGTAATCTCCTGTGTGTGTGTGTGTGTGTGTGTGTGTGTGTGTGTGTGTGTGTGTGTGTGTGTGTGTGTGTGTGTGTGTGTGTGTAGCGAGGGGGGGACTGGTAAATGGAGATAGGCATCTTTTAGATCTAGAGATACTAGAAAGGCCTGAAGCAGTATGAAATGGTACATTTTTGTGCAATGAGATCATTTTGAAGGTTGGCACTTTTAGAAAAAGTGCTTAACAAAGAGAGATCCAGTATGAGTCTATACTGTCCTCCTTTCCACAGTACTAGGAATAGTCTGGCATAAAAGCCTTTGCCTGCAAGTTCTTTCAGCACTGGTTCTATTCTGGCATGTGCCTGTAATTCTGAAGGATGGGTGGAAGCAAATGGATGCTGTTGTGGGGAGGGAAGGCATGCACTTAGTAGTGGGATTTCTATCCAAGCCATGGCATAACCTTTTTATTTGTAACAGAAAGCACCCAATAGTCCCAAAGATTTGTCTCCAGAGGGTGTCCTCCCAGAAGAGAAATCTCTTTCTGTGCTTTTTCTGGGAATATCTTTCTGGGGGTCTTTCTGTGTTTCTGACTGGGTCTAGGATATCTTCTGACAAAGCAGATGAGCTTGGTTGGATAATTACTCTGATACTTGGGTACTGAGATTAACAGAGGCTACCTGCAGTTCTTCCTATTTTTCCCCCAGTTCTTGGAGAGTTTTGAAAAGGTTAGCTGCTTGTGAGCCAAACAGGGTGTAATCATCTACAGGGGAATCCATAATTTTTGCTTTAAGTCTTTGCATATGGTTTGACTATGCAACCATTCATACCTGTGAATCACAGAGCCAGTAGCAGCTGCTCTGGATAAGGCCTCTACAGCATCATAACTACCTTTAATGTTATCTCTGGCTACTTGTGTAGCCTGATTATGTAATGACAACATTTGTTGTTTAGAATCAGTTCCTGGTGAATCCACGACTACCTTGTTCAAGGAAAAGAGGAAGAACAGCAAATACTTGGTCATTTGGGTTTGGTAAATGATAGGCTTGAATGTCAAAGTACAGGAGATCTAAATCTTTTTATCCCACATATCCCTAGCCCTGCTATCTTTGTTTGAAGGGAATGCACTGGCATTAGAAAGAAGCTTAGAAAGTTTATCAGAAGACAGACACTGCACAGGGGTTCGCCACAGGATTTTTAAACAAGAATTTATGATGATCAGGAGCTTTATAAAATCTATACTGTCTTTTGGGGACAGGAAACTGTGAGTCAGGGACAACTGAAGTGCATTGAAAGGCATCCATGAAAATCTGAATAACAGGAAGAAATGGGGAAGGTGCTGGGTTGCCCATTTCCAAAAAGTTGTAATATATTTTCTAGACCTCTGTAATCTGCATAGACTCCCATCCAAAATGCTTCATTATGTTTAAAGTTGTCTCTCCAAAAGAAGTTTCTTCCACAGGAGTCAGGAGAAATGGAATCTTCACCATCAGGAGGGACTTGGCCAAGAGAATGTTGTAGGCCAGAGAATGGTCACAATCAGGAGTCTTCTCATCTTCAGAGTATGACTAATCTACAGCAATCTTTTGAGGAGTGTGGGGGGCTGGGAAAATGGGAGGAAACTTTAGGGCCAAAATGGCCTTGAGCAAACCTTGAGAAAAGTCCATCCATTCCTTCTCCTAGCAGGAGCAGAAGTTGCACGCTTAGTTTTTTGATGCCACGCTTATGAATATAGGTCTTATGTCAGAAATATGATCCTTGGAAGATAAAAGCTTTGGTACACCAGCAGGACATCAGTGGTGATAACTTATTACTTAGGAATACTACAACAGTGATTTCAGTCAGGACATCCTTTACCGAAAATTTCAGCCTCATGATGTGGACTTTCTCATGGCTTTCTGAATCTTAACTTACCTCCAGCCTACAGATCTAACAGTTTTCTACTATTATGTATCAAAAATGTTTCTGTTTATTTAATTCTAACAGTCATTTTACTTTATATTGAACATCAGGCCTCAATACTGTATCTGAGCAAGGCAATCTCTTTTTAAACTGATGCAGCATCTGCAGCCAGCTTCTTGAACATTTAAATTTTCTTTTCTTAGTCACAATCCTATTTGCAGGATATATCTGCATCAAATAGCTTTCTTAGAGGCATAGCTATCTTAGACATATTAAGTTCACACTTTGCAGAATACTGCATAATTTCTATAAATATCTGTAATGCATATTTGCCTTTCGGCCTTGCATTTGCAAAACTGAACAGATTTCTCTTCTGGCTCTGGTTATGGACAGTGTGATATTATATGATCAATGTGGTTTTGGCCACACTCATCTTATATGATCCAACATGTCACTGATTTAACACTTGCTCTTATTTAACTTGAAATTCTGCTGTCTTAATCTATTCAACAGTTGCATCAGCCTCATATCATGCCTGCTATTATATATGTCTGATTCCACACTAATAAATCATTGATTATGTTTGCAGCACATTCCAAACCTTCAACTGGGTGACAGCTTTCAGGAACACCTCATGAACTGACAAAACACAAACTAGGAGTATTGAGGAATCTGTACCTCTTTAATGGAGTATTAAATATATGTAATTTAGAGTTTTGTTTATTTTATTAGATCTGCCAGAAATGCCGGTTTCCATCTGTTATTCAAACATATTATTTTGCATTCTTCAGACTGCTTCTTCTGCTGAAAGCAAGGGAAAGTATTCTTTCTTAATTGCTTATTTAAATACTGCAAATCAATACAATTCTAAATCTCATCTTTCTTCACAAGAGTGACCATACTATTCACCCAGTTTCTTGTTTGTTAATGGCACATAGTTTACACTTTTCTTTAGCTCCTGCTTAGCTAGACTTCTGAGTGCTAGTGGCAGTCTTCTGCGAGCAATAATCACTGACCCAACATCAGATTTTATTACCCTGCAAAGCTCTTCTAGCTAATGTCCTAACTCTGTGAATAAAATCAGCATAGTCATGCAGGATAGTATCTGAGGTACTTCTTTGGAACAGTGTGATTGGTTTCTTGGTCATGCAATCTTTGATTTTACATTGTGAATTAATTTTTCCATTCCTAGGTACTCAGAAGCCAAGCAACGCAAACATTAGAATTTACTTCTTTAAGTGTTACTGCTTCAAACAAGTAGCTCAGACTTCTTAGTCCTGTACTGAAATGACAGCAGTTTTTTGGCTTAAAGGCACCAACTACCTATTCTCAGAAAAGGTTAACAACTTGCAAAGAGCACTCTTCAAAGCCATCTAGTCCCAGATACTGGAAAATATTTTCTGTCATGTTACTGCACTCTATACCTTTGTCTCATTTAAATGCAACCTTCTATCTGTTAACTATCAAGTATTTCTTTCCAACAGTCAAGCCCATGCCCAAGTGTCATGTCTCTGATGCATCTTCAGACATCACAGTATCAAGTAATTTCTGTTTAACATACAAACAGCAGCTCATTTCATATTTCTGTTCAAACAAATAACTTTGAACACACTTATTTTTCAATTTATACACCTCAGGGAAATGCCTTTGCTTTTTTTTTGCCAGACAACAGTGTATTATTTTATTTTTCTTTGTTAAACAAGAAGGAACTTCCTTACCTAGACAGTGCATAATTTACATAATTTACATCAATACAAGCCTCCTACATGATGCACACAGTTTCATACTCATTTACGTTTTAGATATTCCATCATTCTTGTTGACAAGCATTTTAAACACAGATGTTAATAAACCCAAATTAAGCTTATGCTCAGCTTATTCAAAATTGTCTCATTCACAATTCATAAGCATCCTTGTTACAACTTCCAACATTCTTTTATCTTTCCTATCCAATGGGCCTTCTAATAATAATTCCCAGTGATTATTAAAGGGCGAGCTTTGAGTACTCTCAATTACTTGAATCCTCCACCATCAACTGGTACTACATTTCCCAGCACCGTATGGTACTGGTACCGTATTTCCGACCTATTGCCATCCTCTCACCTGTTTCCAAAATCTTGGAAAAATGTATCAATGGCCAACTACTAAACTACTTGCAACACCGCAAAATCCTCTCCTCAACCCAGTATGTATTTAGGCCTGGTCACAGCACCACCACTGCTCTTATATCCTTCTTAGACACTGTTAACCAAGCTTGAGATACAGGCAACCTTGTCTCTTCACTATTTCTTGATCTTTCCAAAGCCTTTGTTACAGTTTCCCACCCTCTTCTCCTTTCTAAACTCTCCAATTTAGGCATCTCTTTCCATCCCTAAACTGGTTCTCTAACTACCTTACAGATAAACAACAAGCAACCAGATGGCACCAATCCCTCTCCCCATTCCTTAACATCAATACAGGAGTCTCAGAAGGATCCATACTAGGGCCACTGCTGTTCTGCATTTTTATCAATAATTTCCATACCACTATCACTCAAGGTGCTGTCATCCAATATGCAGATGACTCCCCCATCATCTGCACTGCCAAATCTACATCAGAATTATAGTCATTCACCCAAAGTGCCTTCACCTTCACTGAAACCTGGATGTATTATAACCATTTAGCCCTAAATGCTAATAAAACCAAACTCATGTTATTTACCCCTTAAAAACAATATCCCTTACCAAAACTGAATTTACCATTCATTCCCTCCACCTTACACCAAACTTCTGGGTGTCAATATAAATGAAAACCTAACTTTTGACTAGCATATTAACACCAATATCAAAAAAGTCCATCAGAAATTAGGCGCAAACACTTCCTCACCTTCTCCACAAGACTATCTCTTGCCTCTTCCTTTCTGCTTCCATCCTTGCTCTATGGTGCACCACTTCTTACCAACATCCAAGCCTCTCTCAAATCCAAACTGGACTCATGCTACAATAAAATCACAAAATTTGTGACCAATGCTAAATACTCCTTCCACCACTGTGTATCTGTTCAACTTCTAAACTCCCTTGAACTATCCCATTTTCTAATGTACCTACAACTAACTACAGTTCATAAGCTAATCTGCAAGCCTTCTAAATGCCCTGCCCTCTGCTCTCTATTCACTATGTATCACACTAACGGACCTCTCCAGTCTATAAATCAAATGCTACTAAATGTAGAGAAACCCAACCTTTCCGCCAGTCAAATGAGTTACCTCTATACCATCACCAAGCTATGGATCACCCTCCCCTCATCACTCAGGACGACTAGCAGCCCTGAACATTTTAAGACATCCCTGAGACAACACAACCTCCCACTGGCTATGTGCTTGTACTAGAACTGACCACATAAAACTTAATATTTCCTAGTCTACACATTTCTCCAGCTCATCTCCATCTCCCTATCACACAGATACCACCTGATTCATCATATAAACACTCTGCAATCAACTTAAAACGTCCTATCATGAGAAACTCAGCCACATAAAAGCTATCTATATATTAGCATGTAGCCAACTATATCTCCTTATTAATCTTGCTATTAATGTAGTAAAGCCCAAATGCCTCTACCTTACTCTCTGTCTAATCAACTGTTATCACTATCATTTCCTCTCTATCCAGTAGTCACTGCAACACTCGCATGCATGCTAAATAGCTATTACATTGGACTTGATATGCACGATTGGCTTCTATTTTTAAAATTTCTTTTGTATTGCTCTTTAACCTATAATTTCATAATTTTGTATACTATCTATTTTATTGTATTGTCTCTTTGTAATTTGTAATTTTGTATTATGTCTGTTTGATTTGGAGATTTTCTCCCCATGCCTCCATTGAAAATGGGCTCACTCCGACCCAGTGGACCTCCTGGTAAACAAATGCAAATAAATAAATAAATTGATGATTCTTTTATATCTATGAGCTAATAGTTTCAATTGCTCTGTAGACATCCACAGCTTCTGATACAGCCAAGTCTACTCTTAAAAAATTGCCCTGTGTCATCACTTATCATACCACAAATTATTGTACAACCTATTTGGAATGCATGTAGCTTAGTGAATTCAGTATGTGAATTTACTGTTCAGATCAATAACAGAAATATCTGTGGCCTATGTACTACCTTGTGATCTTGTAAAGAACAAGTAACTAACAAATGACAAATCTTTCTGGGTTATCACCCTTCTAAGTGCTGATAATGCGTCTTTTTTTAATTTGTGATACGTAAAAGTGTTAAATACCTTTGTGGCATCTTCCCCAGATAAGTGCAAGAATGCAGCACACTGCTCTGCATCTTCAGAATTTTTAGTTAAGCTATTTGCAGTGAGGAATAAATCTAGCCCCTGAATCCATCATTTGGGGTTTTCAGCCCATTTTCTATTTAATGAAAGATCCCAGGAGGGTGTTGTTAAGCCACATTTCTACTGGACTTCTTTAAAGCTGATATATTTTATCACTTTACAGATACATTTTCTCCATTCTGGCAAATATTTCACCACACTGAAAAATCGTCACATCAGGTAGCATAATAAATAACACACAGATATAGCAAATGTAGTTTATCCTTCATTAGGTCTATATTCCAACAGATTTCTCTATGTATAGGGTGAGATGCTAATAACTGTAACAAAATCATAAGCACTAAAGATACAGACCCACAGGAAACTGCTAAAACAATGTATGTTTAGTCCAGTCACCAACAAGGATAAATAAAAACTCCAGCAAGCACACTACCCTGGATTGGATACTAGTCAGTAAGAACCCCCAGTCATATATAACAGGCTGCTTATCAGATAGCCTCAGTGATCACTCCCCAACATTCCTACTCAAAAAATACCTGTACCAAGCTAAACCTGTCATCTATTGTCGAATACGTAAAAAAATAAACTTCAACCCACCAACATTCATCTCATCCCTCAAAGAATGTAACTGGCATGCTCTAAAGTACCTCAGTCTAGATGACGCAGTTGAATTTTTTAATACTACCTTCCTGAACATCCTTAATTACCATGCCCCCATAAGATTTTCCAGAGCCAAAGCACAACCCTCCCCATGGCTACAGAAAACCACTAAGTCAGAAATGAAAAACAGGGATAAAGCCTGGGAGCACTGGCGCAAAACCAAAACCCCCGCAGCTAGACAAAAATTCCTAGAACTACGCAATAGAGTCAAAAAGCTAATAAAACGGGACAAATTCCAATACTACCAGTCTGCCCTAGACTCCTCACAACACAGCCCCAAACAATTCTGGTCCTCCATAAACTCCATCCTCCACCCAGGTAAAGTCAGAACCCCTCCTCCTAACATCCCTCACTCCTCAGAAAATATTGCTACCTCATTCAACACACACTTCACCCAAACCATACTATCACTAGCTAAACAACACAACCCCCCTCCCTTCCAACCCACACCTTCGACTAGTAATCTCCCCACTGCCTTCTCTTTTTCTCCTGTACCTACCTCCAACATAAAAAAACTCTTAACTAAACTTAAACCCACCAAATTAGCAGCAGACAACCTCCCAAGTGAATACCTACAAATCGCAGCTGATGCTCTGGCCTACCCAGTATCCATCTTGATTAACCGATCTCTGTCAGTAAGTTACGTTCCCACATTGTGGAAAGTCTCACATATAATTCCCCTCCACAAAGGTGGACCCTCTGCAGAACTAACCAATTACCGCCCCATAGCTATTCTCTCTCCACTCTCCAAAATACTAGAGAGATGCATACACTCTCAGGTCTCACACTACCTCCTTACTAACAACCTCCTTTCCAGTACTCAGCATGGTTTCCAACCAAACTATAGCACCACCACTGCCTTACTCTCCTTTACTAACATTATCCTTCAGCATAAAAACAATGGCTATCTCTCCTCTGCTACTTTCCTAGACCTATCTAAAGCATTTGACATGGTCCCACACAAACAACTTATCTCTGTCCTCAATAACCTATCCTTCTCACAATCAGTCACCAACTGGTTTCACAGTTACCTGTCTGACCGCCAACAATCCGTTGTATGGCAGAATGACATATCTCCCCAACTACCTGTCTCCATAGGGGTTCCCCAAGGATCCATCCTTGGACCCCTACTTTTCTCTGTTTACACCAATAATCTAGCCTCTGCCACCAAACATGGCACACTCATCCAATACGCAGATGACTCAACCATCATCTGCTCAGCCCAGTCCCTACCCAAACTGCAAAAAGTCACACAGGAAGCCTTTTCCTTTGTTGAAACATGGTTATCCGATGCCCAATTAATACTCAATCCAAACAAAACTAAACTACTCATCTTCCAACCCACCAAACATACTCAAAACAACTCTCACTTTAACATCATAGCAAAAGACAACACCACTATATACCCAACTGAACACACCAAATTGCTAGGAGTGGAAATAGACAATAAACTAAAATTTGACATTCACATATCCATGACCATAAAAAAAAGTCCACAAAAACTAGGAGCATTATACAGAAATAAACAATTTCTCACCAAAGCAGCAAAGATTTCAATAGCAAATTCCCACCTTATCTCCACCCTACTTTATGCCTCTCCAGTATATACCAACCTAAGGCAATGTGATCTAAACAAGCTAGAGACCTGCTACAACAAAATTGCCAAATTCGCCACAGGGGCATCCTACCGTAGTCACCACTGTCTCTCACTTGCTGAACTAGGCTGGCTTGAACTCCCTCACCTCCTTCAGTGGTATCAACTCTCACTCGCCCACAAACTAATAAACCATCCACTAAATGTCCCATCCCTCCAGAATCTACTCCAACCCTATCGCACCACCAGACCACTAAGATCCAGCAACAAAAATCACTTGCAGATCACTAAAGCCAATAACTCTGCTGGTGAAGCACTATTCTCTTGCCATAGCCAAATTATGGAACTCACTCCCACCCACAATTACCTCTGTACCATCATGCACCAACTTCAAAACTTTATTAAAAGCGCACCTAAAAACATGCTGGCTATGCCCTTGCAACTCCCACTCTAATATCATCCACCTCATCCAACTACTACCTTTCTTTCACCTCCACTAACTACCTTGATGATAGCAAGCTCAAATGCTCATAAGCCTAGTACTTATTATACAGCAGGAACTTCTCATTGTTACATTTGTTAATGTCTGTTATGTACTTCACAGATAAAGATTCTAGTTGTCTACTGATGTACTATGTTCTTCAACTGTAAATATGTTGTAAGTAATTTCTATGTTAAATTGTTAATCGCTATGTAATCCAATGTAACTACTGTCTGTTTATTTTACTGTGGAGCTTTTCTCCCCGGGCCTCCGCTGAAAATGGACCCACGTCCAGTCAGACACTCCCGGTCAACAAATTTAAATAAATAAATAAACGAAATAAATAAATGTTCATTTTAATGTATATACCTGAGGAATCACAACTCAATAATGAAATTAAAAAAAAAAATCAGAAATGCCCCAGTGTTATATTTTCATGTAATCTTCTATTCTAGCTCCCATTCTTATTCATGTCTTAGCCATTAATCCAGTTATTTTCTTAATTTCTTATGAAATGCTTATTTTGTTCTATTCTTACTTTAAGTCAAAAACATGGCACATTTCTTCTAATGCCTGCTCTAGATTTCCTCCCTGCTATTCTCCTAACATAAGCCTGCTTATTCAATATATAGATGACACTTATAGTTTCATAGGTGGTTACTATGCTATAGGCCCAACAGCCACTTTAAGCCTATCCAAGCTTACTCCACCTCTAACAGAATATTGCTGGCATGTCAATGGAATTTTACAGTTATGATATAGGTTTGTACACATCAAACTGTCACTTTCTTTTCAACTGTATAAAAGCATGATTTAGATCATATTATGTGATACTCACTGCCTATATCTAGGTTGATTTATTCATGGTCAGTTGTAAAAATGTTTCTTAATGCTGCTGCGCTATTACTTTGTTTCTGGATGCAGTGGAGATTCTCTCTCCTGCAAACTACTGTAACTGGGACTTCTGAGTTGGACTATCCCAGTCAACAAATGTAAACAAACAAATAAATGTGAGCTGAAAAAATGCTGCCCTCACACTGCACAATTGTACAACTGAATAAAATTTATCAAAATGACCATTTCAGAAGGCAATTTTTGCAGACTTTTTTGTGGTAAGCACACAAGCTAATGACAGGCATAACGTGGGTCAGTTGGGTTGCTGATATGGCTAAACTGCTACAGGACAAACTAACATATATTAAACAAATCATAAAATCATAAAAATAAAACAATGCAGACTATGGTTGTCAACAGTGGTAAAACTGTGATGCTTTAAAGAGTGTATAAGTGATAGTTTGCTCTCAATGATCCATAGTTTGCTGCAAATGGTCTCTTTCAATGGGAATTAATAACCATTTTTCTTTTAATAGGAAATAACTATTGCTTTTCAATGAATCTGACAAATTTTAATACAGACGTACACTGATTAAAAATAAATAGTCTGCTTATTTACAAGAAAAAAACAACTGTAATAAACACATTCAAAGCATTTATTTCTTGAATAAAACACAAGCACTGAGCGGTGTCTTAGACTCTTTGGTAATAATTAACAGTGGTAAATTCTAAATGCTTCATGAGATACTTCATTATACATGTTTCAGAGGATTAGTCTATCACAATAACATTTTCACAGAAAACATTTAAATTCAGAAAGCAACAGACTGCATATAAGATGGAAAGTCTGCATGTTGCCAAAAAGACTGTGAATGTGACAGTCTGCATATTACCAGAAACAGGTTTTCAAATGGGACAAAAGGGAGCCAAAGGCGCTTTGATTTGCTACATTATTTTTAACAATTTCTTTCACAATTTTTGTTCCATGCTTACTTTAAATCAAAATAAAAAAAGTCAAAAACATAGTACAGGAGACCTGTCAAACAAGTTTTTTAACATGTATCATGCAGATAATCTGCTGACAGAGAGTTCCACGGTTTAAAGACTTTCTCGGGGAAGCATTCTAATAATTTTGCTTAATATCTTCTGAGGTTTACACCTTGAGTCTTCAGTTCAGGCTTTTATTCAGCCCTCAACATTCAGACACAAACTCATTATTAATACACATTCTGCTTACTTTATGTGGCTGAAACACTTAAGCTATAAACATTATGAAGGATATGACCACTTATAACAATAGCCCAGCAGTAAATGTGTGTTTTAGTTATATGTATGCAAATAGAAGTGGTACAAATACTAGCTGTAACATGACAAACGGGGAAACAGTGCCAGTCTTCTGCACTACTAAAAGAGCAATGCATACAGACGGTACACTGCACAGGTGAATTGTTTGTTTGTTTGTTTGTGTCTTTTGGCTTTTCCCGGTTAGGGGTCGCCACAGCGGAACTCCGGTCCGCTAATGATTGGCAGTAGATTTTTATGTACTGGCTTGCCAGGCCTAACGCACAACCTTCAGCGAAGGAACGCCCATTCACGCATGTCGCCACACAGAAGACGCTCTGAGAATCGAACGGGCAACGTCTGTGAGGCGACAACGCTACTGCAGCACCACCACCGCAGTACACTGCACAGGTGAATACTTCTCCCAAAAGATTATGCAACTGCTGCCAAAATTTCAATGTTTGCTTCAACACTGCACAGGTGAATACTTCTCCCAAAAGATTATGCAACTGCTGCCAAAATTTCAATGTTTGCTTCAACTGATCTAAAGTGAAGCCCTGTGCAATGATCTAATATGTTCATGTTGCTGAATCCAGTGCTACAGTGCAGTGGTATCTGCTCTTTGCACTAATGAAACTCCACAGTCTGTAGTTTGTACAGTTAACACACTTTCATTCCAATAAAATAATACTGCTCTCTGATCCTTTAAAAGACTTTCAGCAAATGTGATTCTGATGAACAATAAGACATTCTTTTTTATTACTGTCTGGTCACATACTGCAGATCTTCACTCACCTGTTAAGGAACGCTCACTGCACCTTGTATTACAGTTACTGCACCTTGTATTACAGTTTATAGCATATAACTACCTAACTACAGTGCTAACTGGTTTTGTAGGCAGAAACATACTTGGTATTTGTAAGTAGAAACATGCAGTTGTTTGTTTGCTTGGTATTTGAAAAGCAGAAACACAGCATTTGTTACACATTCTAACCAGTATCTTACCTAACTACGGTGCTACTTTAACCTATTAGACTTAGTACATTGTTGAATTTGTCTATTATGATCTGCCTAGACACTGTTTCCTATTCTTTGTGATTCTTTACTCTTCCCTGGACATTTATCTATGTACTACTTACTGTACCATTTCTTATACCCACTCTCTTCTTTTGATAATCCTTCCATCACTCTCTAATATCCTCTACTCTCTACCAGTTTGTCTCCATTTCTCCTAGAACTGTACTATTCACTTTCTGCTCACACTCTATTTTTTTCTTTTGCAGTTTGTTCAGGCCATCCACAAGCCTCAGGATTGCACCCCCCCCCCCCTTCGGTTCTGAAGCAAAGTTTCAGCAAAAGCTCAAATCAGCCCTGGGAAATCTCAACTTTTATACACAAGCCTAACTTTACAATTAATCATTAGGTGAATGCCACTGAATTGTTTTTAACAATTTTCTCTTACTTTGTGACTATCATTGTGAGGTGAGCACAGCCGCATTGAGCTCCATTCAGCTTCCAACTTGAAGAGCTTTAATCAAGTCGGCACTAGGCAGCAACGTACTCTACTAATTGTATAAGATCCTTATTCCCTCTATATGCAAACAGGTGAGCTCCAGAGTCTAAGATTAAAACTATTCCAAAACAAAACTTTAGTTTAGTCCCAGTTCCCCTAGCTTTACTCATGCTAGCTTTACTCATCCTTAAAGAGCTTGCTAACAACATTTGCTTTCTGTAAGATTAAAAGCTCTAACATAGTGCATTTCTTAGTGTAACTTCATCCTCTACCCTTATAGCCCACAACCACTCCCACTCTAACCACCCAATCATATTTCCCCTCCTACTATCACTTCTCCCACCCACTTTCTTCATTTCTCTCTTCCTATTTCCCAGTCTGTACAACCAACCCCACCCACACCTCTTCAGCCTCATCCCACATACTACTTTTCTCACTAGTCCTACCTTTATAAATTAACTATACCTTACACGTATCCACAGATTCTTCTTACCTCCCCTACACCTTACACACCTACAACATCATCATGCTACTCAAGCATACAATCAGTCTCACACTTCTACTACTTCGCATACTCCACTCCTGCCTTCACCACCTCACTCACCTCCCTACCATACACCATATACCATACACATATTTATGTAACAAAATACCCAACCTTCCTGCCTGGCTCCTCCACAACCATCCCCACATCCTAGCTATCACCGAAACATGGTTAAAACCTCTTATTAAAGACCCCAAAATTACCCCTCTCAACTATAATATCATAAGATATGACAGAACCCAAACGAAAGGTGATGTAGTAGCCCTACTGTTTTCTTCCTCCCTATCTGTAACTCCTTATACTAAACCTGTACCCCAGTTTGGTATAGCTGAGCTAACCCTGGCCCTCTTAAATATAAATAAACACAAAAAGATATGCATTTCTTCTCTATACATTCCACCTGGAGACAATATACCTATTCTCGAGGAAATCCTCTCCTGGTTTCATCTAACATTAGCAATGAAACTATAATTCTAGGTGACATTAATATAAATTGGCCCACCATTCAATCCCCCTCTACCTCACATAATCTAAACCTCTATAACTTTACCCAGCTAATCAACTCACCTTCTAGACCCTCTAAAGACAGCTCCTCTGGAACCACCCTGGACTGGATACTAGTCTCTCACCCCCATACAATCTCTGATAAGTGTACCCTACCTGACTCTCTTAGTGATCACCTCCCTGTCTTTGCTCACCTACCTCTTTACACCTATCTCACAACTACATTTCCACTCGCTCTCTTAAAAACTTCAACCCTCAATCCTTCTCTGACTCACTAAAACATACTAACTGGGCTCCTCTAAAATCCCTTCCCTTGGATGATGCAGTGATTTACTTCAATACTACTTTCATCAACCTGTTAAATAGCTTTGCTCCCATTAGAACTAAAAGAATTAAATACAATACAGCCCCCTGGTTAACCAAAGAGACTATAACCTTCATGCACCTCTGGGACAAAGCATGGAAAAACTACCAGAAACACAAATCTTCTCCCCCAACTGACTATAAGCAACTTTGAAACAAAGTCAAACAACATATAGCCTGTGACTGAAAATCCTATTACTCTTTACTACAAAACAACCAACAAAACTAACCCTAAAAAGTTCTGGAATAGCATCGCTACCCTCCTCCATCCTGTTAAAAAAGTAAACCCATGCCCTGACCCTCACACCTCTGACCTCTCCTTAGCTACCCAATTTAACTCCTTTTTCATCCACTCTATAGCTAAACTCACTACATCTTTTACAAATAATATACCTAGCCCACAATTTCCTATCTCCCCTAATTCATCATCCTCAAGCAACAAAACCTCTCAACTCCATCCTTTCACTCTACAACCTGTTCCTATCTCTACCATAAAAAAAAACTCCTACATAATCTGAAGTCATGTTCAAATGCCCCTGATGACCTTCCATCTAACTTCCTTAAGCTAACTGCCAATGACATAGCCTTCCCCATCTCCATCCTAATAAACTGGTCAATCCAAGAATCCTATGTACTAATACTCTGGAAGAAAGCCTTTACCATCCCCCTTCATAAAGGGGTAAACAATACTGAAATCACTAACTTTCAGCCAACTGCCATTCTCTCCCCATCTCAAAAATCTTAGAAAAATGCATTCATCTACAACTACTACCCTAACTACTTGATAACCATCTCCTTAAAGGGTTGCCACCGTTTCAAATGCCCAAAGTGGGACATTTATGGTACAAACGTCAGATTTTGCAGGACAAAACATACCCATGGCCAGTACACAGGACAGAACTTCACTTTTTTGCCTAAATAAAAGCTTATTCTTGTAGCATTTTAGTTCCTTATTATGTTTCTTATAACATTTAGGTGTTTCAGATACAGAGTAGCTGTTTTATGCAACTATTACATAAAATATAGGAAATAAAAATCTCAGGACATTTGCCATTTTCTCAATTTTTTTTGCAGGACACAACTGCCCAAAGAGGGACTGTCCCTCACAAAGTGGGACAGGTGGTAACCCTATCTCCTTACCCCCACACAACATGGTTTCAGGCCTGGACACAGCACCACCACAGCTTTAGTCTCCTTCCTCGAAACTGTCAATTCCACATGTGACTCCGGCAGTATTGTATCTACCCTCATACTTGATTTTATCCAAGGCCTTCGATACAATTTCACACTGCCTCCTCTTGTCTAAACTCTCTCATCTTAACCTATCCACCTCCTCTATCAACTGGTTTTCCAGTTACCTCTCCAATAGGCAGCAATCGGTCAAGTGGAAAAAACTTTACTTCCACTTTCCTTAACACCCTCACAGGAGTACCACAGGTGTCCATATTAGGCCATCTACTATTTAATATATTTATAAATGACTTCTACCAGTGTATTCCAAATGCCAAGCTCATCCAATATGCAGACGACGCTACGATAATCTGCTCTGCTGAAACCCTCCCCATACTACAGAAACTAACCCAAGAAGCCTTCCTATCAACCGAGAACTGAATATTAAACAATCATGTAGCACTAAATGCTTCGAAAACCAAAATTATGATATTCACCCCTCAATGTATACTAAAATTGACAAGAACTCTTTCTCCATAACTAACCAAAACAGGACCCCTATAGAAATCGTATCCCCTACAAAGCTACTAGTTGTCACTATCGACGAACAACTTAAATTTGACATTCATCTCCAAACAAATATAAAGAAAACCCACCAAAAACTAGGCTTACTCTACTGTCACAACCACTCCCTTACTCCTGCAACCAAACATATCCTTTCTACCGCCTACCTCATACCCTCTCTCTTGTATGGTGCCCCCCTCCTTACTAATCTCCAATCTGATCTAAAGACTAAACTAGCTTCCTGCTATAACAAAATCTCAAAGTTTTCCACTGGTGCCAAATCCTACACTCACCACTGTAATGCCCTTTGCAATCTAAATTGGCTTGAATTACCCCACATCTCTCCTTCATCCAACTTTCTTATAAACATAAACTCATCTTTAAACCCTTTCTCTGCCCTTCCCTTGACTCCTCCCTCCAATTGCATCAACCTGATAGATTACTCAGGTCAAACAATCAAAACCTGCTCGAAGTACACAAACCTACTTGAACTCAAGACAAATTCCTTTTGTCCTTCTCTCTAGCCCGACTCTGGAATTCCCTTCCCCCACAAATTTGTACCACCAACAACCACTCCACCTTCAAAACCTTGCTCCATTCCCACCTCTCTTTCCTCTGGGAATGCTCCTGCTCCCACCTCTCCTGACGCTCCTCTACTTAACCATATCCTACCTATCTCCCTTCTCTAATTTCTCATAACTGATACCTCTCCTCTACTTCTCCACACACTACCTACTTCTCTTTTTCAATTCTCACAAATCTGATCCCCACTGTCTAGTTTACTACTTAATTTTCCACCTACATCTATGCTCCTTACTTCTTCCTTCTATACCTATATCTTCACTCTACCTATTAGTTATTAATTTCCCTCTTCTCTGTTTCTTTTGTAATCTGATTTGAGAAGTTCACTTATGTACTCTATGTAAATATATATATATATATATATATATATATATACATACATACATACATACATACACACACACACACACACACACACACACACACATATAGATAGTACCTTTGACTGCCCTGTAAAAGCATTTTATACTATTATTTTCTTCTGTTAGTACATCTCATTTCATTGTATATTACAAATCTTATACGCTTTGTAACATTTTGTTGGTGTGTTTTATCACGTGTTTAACCTTGTTGGAGCCTTTCTCCCTAGGACTCCATTGAAAACGGGCTCCTTCAGCCCAATGGACTATCCTGGTAAACAAACTGTAAAATAAATAAATAAAATAAAACATAATACTTCCCTGCAGTTTGATTATGCATGCCATTTGATTCCAAATCTTCAGAGTTACTGCCTGTTTAGTGTCCTCCACTCCAGTTATACCATTCCTATTCTATTATCTTTCCTTGCACATTCCTTGCACATGCCTCACTATTTGTTAACTGTTTTAACAAAAGCACAAGGAAACAAACCCACAGAATCTGAATTACATAACATGTGGCATGTTAAAGGACCAGCAGCGCTGGAGAAACCAGACCCAGATTACAGGATTTGCTTCATATGCGACATAGCCATACTAAAATCCAAGACTCAAGTCATTTGCTTATTGTACTGTTGCACTTACCTATTACACAATACAAGATCTACATAAGCATATGCCCTTCAAGTCTAATGCACCTTAGTACATTACCTTAGAACTCCATACCTGTTAAGCTATAATCATTTGTAAGAGATAAACCCTGCTGTCTCGGGCAGTTTGCAGCACACAAAGTAATCAGGTTTGCAAAGCTCTTAACATTCAAAAGGTCTCATCCTTAAGGGGATTCTACAGAGCCCTTTAAATGTGCAAGGGAAATAAGGTAATTAAAGATAAAAGGAAGAATGGAAAGGCTAAACTGCACACACAGGCATGCAGACTTGCTCACACAGCTTTACTCTGGGATAAACTGTACATAGCATGCATGGGAAGAAGGGAGCCCAGAGGATAAAAACAGCAATGTAGAGTTTCAGCTGCACACACAAGCATGCAAACTTGTCCAAACTGTTTCACACACATAGGAGTATACCTGACATCTCTGTGGTGGAGCTCAATGGGATGAGAGTATCTGGCTCGAGGTAAAGTGAGAAAATGGCTGCAGCCATGTCAGAAACAAGAGTGAAAAGATAAATATCAGATTATAAAATACAAAAAAAGTAAATAAAAACACATGTAAGGGAGATAAAATGAAGGTAAATGGTGGTGATAATCATATTTCTAATTAAGCAAATGGTTACTAAGAAATCATAAATGAGCAAAGAATTTGTGCATCTCTTATTTTTGTTGTGTACATATTCTGAAAAGATATTAAAATTAAAATAAAAATAGTTCTGATGCTCAAAGTAATTTATGACTAAAATTATTTTTTTACTAATGGTTCTGCCCCAGGTCCTGAAGAACTGTATTTTTACGTGGGACACGCTGTACACTCACTGTATAGAATGCTGCAGTAAACTGCAAATAACTTTAAAACATAGTATTTTAAGTTCATAAATAAAGTACATTTGTGTCAGTTGCACTTACCGTAGCAGTAGATGCTCTAATTCCACACTGCTGCAGTAGCATTTTGGCTTTATGGGTTGTTTCCTACCCACGAAACAAAAAATGACCAGCTTCACAAAGTGCCTGCCTCCCACACCTTCACTCTCATTGCTGATTGGAAAGCCCAAGGGAGGGGATTCAGCAGTCAGAGTGAAGAAATCTTCAGGACTTTCTTGCCCAGAGAGGAAAGAGTACTCATCCTGAACCTCTAAATGCTAGGACAGTAGCAAATAACTTTATATCCCAACAACTGACTATATACAGAAGAACCGAGATAGTAAAGGGTGGGTGAGGAATCTGATCATCTACTGTTACTGTACAACATTATGTTCTTTATTCTCACTGCTGCAGTAGCCTTTCGGCTATGTGGGTTGATTATCACAGCCTATCCAACCTAGGAAGATGAAGGATAGGGATCCAGCAACCCCTAAAGAATGGTCCTAGCAAAACTAATCCTGGACCTGGAAAAGAAATTCGGTATGTAATGCAGTACAAAGGACCATATAAATGCACCTAGAATGTTTCTTGAGTCTACTCCCTTGTTCTAATATGGCATCAAAGAAAACAAGGCTCTATTAGAATGTGCCTTAATATTACCTGGAATTTTTTTAACATAGTGGGGATAACAAGGAAAGATATACTAAGGAGCAATCTACTGAAATTCTCTTGAGTTAACAAAGCTCATCCTTTTCCAGTCCCATACTAGGAATTCCACATCTGTATAGCCTTCTAAAAGGACTTAGTAATGACAAGATAATATCAAAGTTGGAAAAGTCTTACTGAGGTATATAGAATCTATTCATAGGTGTTTGCTAGCTTAATGACCACAAGGGCCTTTTTAAGCCTAGTCATGCATCCCCAATCTCTGACAAGTTCCAGTACACTTGATAAGTGTAATCAGGGGCTTGGGAGGTGAAACATTTAAAAGGAGAGGCCTGGGAGATCAACCTCTTACAGGTTATGTCCATTACAGACATATGTAGGTGCCAAACCAGGGGTGAATTTCCTGTTCCCCATCCAGTTGTCCAAGTTACACTTAAGCTGGGTTAGGAATTAACTCTGTTTCACACAGATGGGGAACCTATTTTAGAAAAGGGGTAGTCTCTGGGATACATGCCTGTCTCTCCAGCAGGTCCTATTTATATCACAGGCATGGCTTGAGTCTTCAGAATGGGTAAGTCTGGTGCTGTTTTTTGCAGATATGCAAGTAGTCTACCAGACTGCAGTCTGATGATACCTTGTATGCTAGGCATATATCTCTCCTAACAGTCTATAGAATACAGAATACAGTGACAGGGCCTTGATATGTCTGCATAGGACATATTACTTATGTCCTGTATTCTTCTAGTGAGGAACCTCTGTGGATGATCCACTTGTTGGATATATGCCTGGTTAGGTACATACCAAAGGGGGCATTCTACTCAGTGACAGGTCTAATAAATGCTGAATACAGTGGAACAATGACTTCCTTGGACCTAGATGCCATACCTTTGTTTAAAGGTTGCACAGCATAGAATGATTTCCTCACTACAGTAGACACGTGATGGTAAAAGGCAAGATTAATGTTTGTGTGTCCTCAAGTCCTTGACTACTGAGTCAATGGGTCTATATCAGAACATCGAAGTATTAAAACTTCGAATGTACTGATATCGAACACTATTCAGCGAACGCTAAGAATAGAGAAGCTGCAGAACAGTGAATTCTTTCCACGGGAAAGAATTCGGTTGTCCGTTTCTGTGGCTTCACTATTCTTGGCGTTGTGGTGGAAAGTTATGGGTTGGGTTCAGGTAAGTGTGCGATTGTTTGTACGTTAGGGTTAGGGGCAGGTTAAGTGAGTTAGGGTTAGGGCACGGGTTAGGCGTGTGTGCGATAGTGACAGACTTTAGGGTTAGGGGCGGTTTAAGTGAGTTAGGGTTAGGGAGTTAGGTGAGTGTGCAATAGTGACGGACCTTAGGGTTAGGGTTTGGGTTAAGGTAAGTGGGTAGATATTAGTGTATGTTTAGTTTAGTGGAGAGTTAGATGTAAGAATTTAAGTGTATGTGTGTGGTTGCTGTTTGTTTGATGTGCTTGTGTTGTGTGTATGTGTTTCGGAGCAGCAAATTTTTTCCATGGGAAAAAAATTTGCTGTTCTGAATGTTCGATATTTTCATGTTTAGATGTTTTGGGGCCGATGAAATAGCATTCGCTATTTTCATCTTTCGATAATGTGATATAAACGTGAGTCAACTTGTGTTGTTAACATGATAGTAACCAGGGGTGGATGACTTCCCAAAGGATACTATTATGCATTTCTTGGTATTTACTTTTAGTCCATGGCACAAGTTGTTTGTCTATGTCAGCCCTTCCTAGAGAATATTTGTGTCAGTCGCAATTCAATGACAGCTCCTAATTTGCAATCATCTGCAAATTTAGTCAGCTAGAGGCCAGTGACATTGGCCTTAACTGCAGAGAAATAAATGCCAAAAAGAAGCTGTCCCAGGACAAGTTCCTGAGGGACTCCACTTGTGACTGTCCTCTTTGCACAGGAGAACTCACAAATCCTAACTTCCTGCATCCTGTCTGTGAGCCAGCTGGATGGTTACATAAGGGCTTGTATCTAACCTTTTGAGTTTGTCAACAATGCCCAAGTGGGGTATTGTGCCAAATGCCTTGGCCAGGTCAAGGTAGACAGTGCAAACCATTTTGCCCTCATCCATTGGTTTGGTGACTCTCTCAAAGAAGTCCATCAGGTTGAGTAGGCATGACCTGCTCTTGATGAAACCAAAATGGGTTGGATCCAGTATCTGGAGGTTTCCTATTTCATTACTGATCATTCCCTTGATATTTCTTTTCATGGCTTTGCGTATGAGACTAGTGAGTCTTATGGATCTGTAGTTTCCAGGGTCTGTAGACAGCCCACCTTTTTTGCAGAGGGATGACTATTGCTGTTCTCCATTCATGAGGCATGAAACCTGTTTGAAGGCTACATTTAAATAGCAATTCCAGAGGGCCTGATAGGTCAGTGTTTCATGCTATTTAGAAGGCATCTGAGATATTGTCAGGGCTCATTAGTGCAGTGTTCCTGGCCTTAGAGTGAACATTAAGGGCCTATTCCCTAGTGATAGTAAGGGGAGTTATATTTGATGGTGTTTCCTGAGGGAAGGTTTAGTGGGAGAGAAGGGTAAAGTTTGAGCTGAATTTGTTGACCAGCAGGTTTGCTATATCTTTAGAATCAGTACAGATGGCTCCATTTACAATGCACTCTGCACACAATTCTGTATTACCTTTGAGGCTGCAGCCATACGTAAAGAATTCCTTGTGGCTGTCCTTGGCTTGGGAGGCCAAATTTACCACAAAGTTAGCTGTGGTAGACTTTATTTGTCCTCTGATTTGTTTGTTTAGTTTGCTAAGAGTGCCTTTATCGTGCTGGGTGCTGCACCTCCTCATTTTTGCTATGATTTTCTTCCTATTGTTACAGAGCCCAGTGATGCTGTGATTCCACCAGGGTGGCTTGTTTTTACTTAATTCTGTATTGCTTCCTGGTGGGTACAGCTGCCTGTATGCAGCTATTAACATGCTTGTATAGGGTTTCAGTGAAGAGTTCTGCATAGGAAGCAGTGTTCTCAGGGTCTATGGGGTTGTGAAATTTTGCCACGTTATCATTTAATTGCAGGAAGTTAGCCTTAGAGTATTTTTTGAACATTCCAGGTATAGCTGGGGTCCAGGTTTTACTTTTACTTTAAAGGAGACCATTTTGTGGTCTGACCTTACCAGGGAAGATATTACAGTAGGGGGTATGCGGCACTATCCCATATTAGTGAGGACCAGATCCAGTATGGTTGCACCCCTGGTTGGTATATTAACAATCTAGTCCAGGGAGTTTGTGTTTACAACATCCAGGAATCTCTGTGCCTGTAAGTTTGGTGTTGTACAGGATTCCCAGTTAATAGTGGGGTAAATAAAGTTGCACATGAATTTGGTATTGGGTTGGATGGTGTGTTTCCAATAAGTTTAAATGCATGGTATAGGTTTCCTGGGTCATACAGAGGGACCTCTATGCAGTACACCAAAATCCTGTCAGAACTCTTAAGTCCCTTTCACAGAAAGTCTAACAACAGAGAAAAACGAGACATAAAGATGAGCTGTTACAACGTGTACAAGTGTCAAGCAAAATGTCTCAAGTAGTAAAATAAAGAAGATATGTTGTCAGAAAGTGTACACAAGTACCAAAAAACTCAGTGTTTGAATTAAATAAAAACATTCCCAGTCTTTATATCTTTAACTTTGGTTAAATGTCACAAAAGCAGTACATTTTTCTCATAAAAAAACAACACCAGTATTCAATAATAAGCCCTGTTCTAAAAATAGTTTCTGACAAACTTCTAATATTAACAAAATTGCTGGCATTCTGCAGAAAATAAAAAAAATAATCAAAAATATTTAAAAATGCAATCATTTCTGTGTGTTCCCCTACAGAGATCTATCTTCCAGATGGGAACCTTGTAGCCAAATGGTGCTACTTTGAAGCTTTGTGCTTTGCCTTGAAGCAAAAAAGAAAAAAAAGAAAAAATGCTGAAGATTTCTTCACCTCAGACTGTTAAATTCCCTGCTCTGGTTTGTTCAGTCCTTAGTCAGAGAGAAGATGCGGGAGGGAGCAAGAGTTTTGTGAAGCTTATCAGTTGTTTCCTGGCAGGAAACAACCCATAAAGCCAAAAGGCAACTAGCAGTGAGAATGGTGAACAAGTATAGTTCCTGAACACTGTGCATTTATAATAACTCAGGTTCTGCTACTTGACAGATGTGCTGCTGAAGATATACACATTCTGTTATGCAGCAAGACGTATTCACCAGCACTGATGTATTTATAGGCATTTAATAAAATGAGTTTCATTTGTTAAATCTGTAATCTAGAAAAAAGTGTTTGCACAAACAGCTATAAGACATCAAAACAGCATAGTCATTCGTTAACAAGTATTACACAGTTTACAAAGCATAAGCAAACTGTGGCCTTTTACTTAGCTACTCAGAATTATTTTAAAATACAGTGCAGTTGGATAAGTTATACTTAACATTTCAGAAGATGTTTGATGAAATCACTGTTGCAGTAGCCTTAGCTATATAGGTTATATCCTGTCAAGTATATATATAATAGCTGACCATTCTCCAAAATCTATGCCCCCCCCCCCCACATGTGCCCAGGTTAATACGGCTTGAACTCCAACTGGAGAAAACAGCAGCATTGGTGCCAAAAACAGCTTACTTCCCTAACAAAAAGCAAAGCTGGGAACACACAACTTCATCTGCTAACATAACTATGTACAGAAACAAGGAGGACATAGGGAGGGTACATCTACTGCAGCAGTGAACATCTACTGTTATGGCAAGAGCAACTTACACAACTGTACTTTGTTAATTATAAATAATTTCTGCAGTAGCCATTAGCTATTTGGGTAGATTACCACAGCTTATCCAGCCTGGGAGGAGTCTTTTCTGGACCTATAAAATAAATTCAGTTTGTAGTGCCTTGTAAAAGAATGCACACAGGACCAAGTAGATGCCTCTCACATGATTCTGAAGTCCACACCTTTCCAGTACACCATCAAAGAAGGCATGGCTCTAGTGTAGTGACCCTTGACTCTGCCTGGAAGTCATTTATTATGGTGGGAACAATAAGAAGCATGAAGTAGAAGGACAACCACCTGAAAATAATCTGTTTTGACATAGGTTACCATTTCTTTGTCCTATCAAAGGCAAACTTTGTTTTGTCAAATAATACCAGTGGTGCCTGTGCATGTCCATTTTAGGTTTGGGATAGACAACAGGGAGACCGATGGTTTGATTCAAAGTAAACTCAGAAACAACTTTTGGCATGAAAGAGGGATTTGTTCTTAAGGTAAATCTATCTCTATGGGCAACTAAATTTGGTTCATTCACTGTGGCAGCTTGCAACTCAATACTCATCCTATAGATATCAAAGCAATAAGTAGCACAGCCTTCCAGGTCAAGAACTGTAAAAGTCTGGTATGCTGGTTTAAAAGGAGACACAGTTAACTTTTCCAGGACAAAGTTAAGATCCAAAGTAGGTGTCACCTGTTTCTTTTATTGTCTAACACGCAAAACCCATTTGATGTACTGCTTGACAAAAAAGTGAGAAGAAATCGGCGGATCCATTGGCAGACATGCTGAAACGGCTGAAAGATTAACCTTGATAGAGGAACAGGAAAGGTTAGGTTAGAGTAATTTGCACAGATATTGAAGAATCAGTGCTACACAGTCCCTGAAAGGTCTCTGGTTGTTAGTATGACACCAGCTAGCAACTTTCCCATTTAATAACATAAGATTCCCTAACAGCAAGCTTTTTCTGCCTCTTTTAGTACCTGTTGCACATTATAGGAAACAAGGTATCTAAAAGATAAAATCAAACCATCTAGGCAGTCAGCTGAAGTTGTTTCACAATGTGGCATATCAAACTCACCCTATCTTATGTGAGTACATCCAAACAGCGAGGAAGCTTGTGGTAATTGCCCTTGGCCAATACCATAACAAGGAATAACCACTGTTGCCTGGGCCAAAATGGAGTTATCACTATAATCTTTGTAGTGCTCCTTCTGAATCTTCAGAATGACGCAGGATATCAGCTGAATGGGTGGAAATGCATACAGTAACATTTCCATCCACTGGAATGAGAAAGCATCCAATTTAAAGGCCCGCCTACAAGAAGGGCTTGCTCAGACAGAATTGCAGGAAGCTTAAAGAGTAAGACCATGCTGAATGATTTCAATCTCTGAAGTTACCACAGCCAGAATGCATGGAAAGAAGGCTTGGCATCCCCCTCCTTGTTTGTAGTACTGCATCAATGTGGTGTTGTCTGTAATCATATGCAAAAGCCCCAAGAAGCATAGATGATGAATTATTTATTTTATTTACCCTTTGCTGACCAGGATAGTCCCACTAGACTAGTAACCTCTTTTCAGGGAAGACCCAAGGTAGTATCTCTACCATTTGGAGAAATGTGGCCAGGGCATCGGGGAACTTCCCCTTACTTTTTTCAACAGGTGACAAGGGATTTGTTAGATCCTCTTGAGCTGCCACCAACTCAAACAGATGTGGCCTTGGTTTAATGTCTCATCCAAAGGATGGCACATTCAGGAGTGCAACACCCCCTTATGCTGTACTGCAGGGTCAGCAATCGATCTAGCTGGTGTGGGAAAAGAACCCACAGCCTTCTGCACCAAAGGCAAGTATATTATAGAATCCATAGTATGAATCACAGCTAACATCTCTTTCACATTTATGTACTTCTGCTTGTCTGTTTTGTCCCAAAGACTTTACACTTTTACCCCCCATTGATACAGCTCCTCATGCAAAATGCAATGCATCTGTTGTTACAGATTGAGCAGGGGTAGGAAGAGAGAATGGGAGACCTAGATTTAGAGAAATATGATCTCCCCACCAAAGAAGCTCTCTTGAGAAATCATATTACTGGTATCTGAAAATCCAGTCAGTGGGAATGTTGGGTCCAAATAAACTTTTAAGAACCATTGGATTTTTCTTATGTGCAACCTGGCAAAATGAATCATGAGAATCATAGATGCCGTGAATCCTAGAATCCTGAAATATTCTCTGAATGAAGTCTGAGATTCATTGGAGAAACTCAGGAAAATTTTACTTTCCCCCCTGACTTAAGAATTCCCTTTTGGGGGAAGACTCTAGAAGGTATCCTAGAAAAACTATTCCATGAGAAAAAAATCAAAGAAGAGAGGATTTTTGACTGCTGATCTGAAAATCAGGTTGAGAAGAAGATATGTAATCCAAGTAAGCGACTCCAAACACCTTGAAAAAAGACTCTGCAAAGATAAACAAGTCATCTAAATAAGAAAACATGTGAATGCCATACAGTCTGCACTGAGCTGTCACGGCAGGACAGGAGCTAGACACTTCTTGAAAACTCTTGGAACTGTAGATAACCCAAAGGGTAAAGCACAGAATTGATTATGTGACTCAGAAACAGAAAATGTGAGGAAACCTTTGAACTCTGTAGCAATGAGAATATGTAAGTGCATTTCAAGTCAAAAATTACCCCCCCAAAAACTCTTAGGTTATGCAAGCAAAACTTCTCATAACAATAGCAGAAGCTGCAGCCCTGGAAACAGATTAAGTACCATCAGACACACTCTTTAAAGAATGTTTCAAAACTTGAGAAAGAGTAGCAATATCAGGATTAAGAAAAAAACTACCTTGAAGGCAAAGTGACAGAAAAGTTCCTTAGACTGTCAACACAAGCCAGCATGTCTTTTACCATATGAGCCTGGTAGTTCAAATTTCTGACAGCTAGAGTAGAAGAAAAATCTCTCTTCTCAGGCTTATGGATTACCATTGACCAAAAACCTGTTAGCAGTTGAACAAGAAATACAAACACATGCTGTGCTGACCTGAAATTATTAAATACACACTTGTTACCCTGAGAAACTTTATAAAGTCCATCTACCGTCTTAGGGATTGAGGATTGACTATCAGGGTTATTGCAGGCTAAGACAAAATTATCCCCCAAGACTGCCTTAACTGGGAATTGGAGTAGAATGTGGCATATCCACTTGCAACATGTCATAGGATCATATTAAGGAAGGAAGAGGGAACTCCAGCTGTTTCCTCTGAAAATGTTAGTTACATTTCTGTTTTGTTACAAAGGAATCAAACCCTACAATAAACTTTTAGCCAAAGTAATGAACTCCTCTTTATCAACAGAAAAAAACTGTTGTTCAATGTAATATATCTTAGTCATTTTTTTTTTACAGAAATCCCTAGAAGACCAGCTCAAGAATGGTGCTTCTACCTGGGAAGGACCTCCAAGTGAAACTCACATGACTATAGAAAATGGATCACCCATGCCCAGTAAGGGCACATGAACAGCTGTACAGGACATGGTTAACCCCTGGTGCATGGTGGCAGGAGGGCTACACCAGAGGATCCTGGAGAAAACAGTGAGTGGTCTCTGGAATGACCTATGGCCATGACAGAGTCAACTGCCAGCCTCTGAGGCAGTGACTAAGCTCATGGTGTAGGCAAGGGCTCCCTAGCAGTGGGAGGTTGGCATAATGGTTAAGGTGTGTAACTTACACACACGAGGTGCAGGGTTTGATTCTCACATGGTGTAATTGTTTATGCTTAAAATGGCCCACAAGGGCAGTTAGCCTAGTACATATAAACCTATAAATTAGGTACAAGCAGCCAAAGAACTAGTAAGTGGATCTATGTTTCTGCTTAGAAAAGAAGCCTGTTCCCCAGTAGGCACAAATGGAAGGAGTTGGTCAACAGGTATGCTGTCACTAAAGTGTTCACAAGCAGCACACACATTTATATTTCCCAATATAAACACTAATCCCTATAAAGCACAGAAGTAAATGCATCAACAGTACACTTTGCAAGAAACATTCAAGAAACAGACCATTGTCATGTGGCATTCTAGACAAAAACATCATTAAATGCCAGGTATTTTTAAAATTGTACACAAAAATGCAGAAGGAATTCCTCAATGGTGACTTGTCTGCCAAGAAAATGGAAAAAAGAGCCAACTACTGACTCTATGAAGCCTAGTCAGCAAGCTCTTGAGGGCAGCAAGAAAATACTTAAGGGTCTTGGCACACAGGCTGCTGTTTGTTGCCACTGGAGCACGAGCCACAGCAGCCCAGGCACATGCAGCTGGAAACAAAGACTTTGGAAGACTGACCAGCAATTATATCCCTGGCAGGATATAAACAAAACACCTATGGCCACTGCAACAATGATTTATGATGAACATATAGTGGTTTATGAGTTTCATGGAAGATGTTAAAACAGATTCATCTTGGAGTTGGTATATATAATTTGCAGGGGGTGTGGGGGGTGCAGAGGGCTTGGCACCCTACAAAAACATAAAAAGGTAGATTTTGATTTTTTTTTTTTATGTTCGAATTTCTTTGATATTTTTTTTTGAGTTTCTGAAAAGTCCGTCATCTGACATAGACCCATTCATATAGGTTAATGACTGTCATCATCATCATCTTTTGGCTTTTCCTGTTAGGGGTCGCCACAGCGGATCATCTCTTTCCATTTCTTCCTATCCTCTGCATCTTGCTCTGTCACACCAAAAGCCTGCATGTCCTCTCTCACCACGTCCATAAACCTTATCTTAGGTCTTCCTCTTTTCCTCTTACCTCGCAGCTCCATCCTTAGCATCTTTTTTCCAATATACCCATCATCCCTCCTCAGCATATGTCCAAACCAATGCAATCTCGTCTCTCTTGCTTTGTCTCCAAACTGTCCAACATGAGCTGACCCTCTAATGTACTGATTCCTAATCCTATCCATCCTAGTCACACCGAGTGCAAATCTTAACATCTTTAACTCTGCCACATCCAGCTCTGACTCCTGCCTTTTTGTCAATGCCACTGTCTCCAACCCATATAACATAGCTGGTCTCACTACCCTCTTGTAGACCTTCCCTTTCACTCTTACTGGTACCCGTCTGTCACAAATCACTCCTGATACTCTTCTCCACCCATTCCACCCTGCCTGTACTCTCTTCTTCACCTCTCTTCCACATTCACCATTACTCTGAACTGTTGATCCCAAGTACTTAAACTCATCCACCTTTACCAACTCTACTCCCTGCATCCTCACCATTCCTCTACCCTCCCTCTCATTTACACACATATATTCTGTCTTAGCCTTGCTGACTTTCATTCCTCTGCTCTCTAGAACATATCTCCACCTCTCCAGAGTCTCCTCAACCTGATTCCTACTCTCACTACAGATCACAATGTCATCTGCATACATCATAGTCCACGGGGCCTCCTGTCTGATCTCATCCGTCAACCTGGTTAATGACTGTATATAGTTAATAATAATGGGTACTGGACAATGACTCTTCGGCTCACATACATTTTAGTCATCTCTATGAATGCTCATCCTTGATAGCTTCAGGACACTGAACTACTATGTTCTTATTGTTTCTCTTCCCACTTTTCCTTATTGATCATATACCTCAGTATACACATTAATTCAGTCTACACTACCAAGTATCAGAGTAATCTCTCAATGTAAACAGTATAATTAAATTGCCGGGTACCTACTGTACACTTTTTTAACCGTATACATCATTTATTTTGTTAAAGTATTTTACGTTTGTATGCCTAATTATTCTTGCCTGTAATGCTACAGCATTTCTCAAAGTTTTTGTTTTCCTTTGCTCAGGTCTCTGCTGTATGTATGACTCTTGCAAATGGAGTGGACTAAGTAAAACTGAAATAAATAAAAGAAATGCTCCAATTTCATATCAGTACTATTGTTAATGCTCACTTCTTCACATGATCAGACTGTGAATCTGCCACCAAGGCAATAAACGAAAACATTTAACAATAAATTTCAGGAAAAAATGATGTCATCAGATGACTATTTTGAGAAATTAAGGGAACATTTACTGACAATCAGACTTACTTCTATGCTTCATTTACTAAATGTAGCAACATATTTGATAATTTTTCAGTACTGTCATCAATGTTATGTAAACATTCATCTAATGAATGTGTCAATCTTAAATTTTCAAATTCTTGACAACTATTTTTTTTTCTGTGAAAGGATGGGTTGTGTTATCTATGTGATATTGCCTTTTAGGCCAAACGTCAACATGTTCATCATTAACGTTCTTGAAACTGGGTTGGAATATGACTCCAGTGCTATAAAACATTCTGCAAACCAGCACTTTTATTTAACTTGGAATATATTTATACTTACCACAATTAAAAAATATATATACAAATTTATCATACCATTAAATCTGGGTCATTCCTGTCATTACAGGACTAAACCAACGGGTGTTTAGTCATCTTATCATCTAAAATTTTCCCAGGCTACTAGTGCCTCCTGTGTTACCCTTAAAACTCATCCACCTAGCCTCCTCTCATGCAGATTTAACATTATGGTTCATAGGTAGCTATTAGGCATGCACTCCAGGAAAACCACTGAACAGCCTAGTTCATTTTTTCTCAATAATCCAAAGCACTGTCTTGTTAAGTGACTTTCTCTGGTAAATGGAGGCTGACATAGTGAAATCATGGACCGCAGGAAGCAGCTCATTAACACCTCAAAGTTTTATTCTTGTGCATTAAATGCAACACAGTATGTAACTTTCAGATCTGGTAAGGAAAAGTCTATCCTCACCAACTACAAGACAAAGTCCCAGATTTATCTTTCTGAGTGGTCACCTTCATGGGAACACACTCCTTATACAGTGGTTATAAAAAGTTTACACACCCCTGTTAAATTGCTAGTTTTTTGTGATATAAAAAAATGACACCACAATAAATCATTTCAAAAATGTTCCCACCTTTAATGTGACCTATAACCTGTACAGTTCAATTGAAAAACAAACAAATATGTTAGGGAAAAATATAAAAAAATAAAAAACGTACAATAAGCTGGTTGCATAAGTGTGCACACCCTTAAACTAATACTTTGTTGAAGTACCTTTTGATTTAATTACAGCATTCAGTCTTCTTGGGTACAGATCTGCCATCAACTAAAGAGACTGATTAACCCCAAATAAAGTTCAGCTGTCCCAGCAGGATTTTCCTGACATTTACTCAGTTGTCTGCTACAGCAAAAGCCATGGTTCAGAGAGAACTTACAAAGCATCAAAGGGATCTCATTGTTGAAAGGTATCAGTCAGGAGAAGGGTACAAATAAATTTCCACAGCATTGGATATACCACGGAACACAGTGAAGACAGTCATCAAAAAGTGGAGAAAATATGGGACAGCAGTGACGTTGCAAAGAACTGGACGTGCCTCCAAAATTGATGAAAAGACATGATGAAAACTGGTCAGGGAGGCTGCCAACAGACCTACAGCAACACTGAAGGAGCTGCAGGAATTTCTGGCAAGTACTGGTTATGTAGTACATGTGACAACAATCTCCCGTATTCTCCATATGTCTGGGCTATGGGGTAGGGTTGCAAGACTTACACAGAAAAACATCCAGGCCCAGCTAAAATTTGCAAAACAATACATCAAGTCTCCCAAAAGCACGTGGGAAAATGTGTTATGGTCTGATGAGACCAAGGTTGATCTTTTTGGCACAATTCCAAAAGGTACGTTTGGCGCAAAAACAACACTTCGGATCACCAAAAGAAAACCATCCCAACAGTAAAGCATGGTGGTGGCAGTATCATGCTTCGGGGTTGCTTTTCTTCAGCTGGAACTGGGGCTTTAGTCAAGGTGGAGGGAACTATGAACATTTCCAAATACCAGTCACTTTTGGCCCAAAACCTTCAGGCATCTGTTAGAAAGCTGAAGATTATGAGGAATTTCACCATTCAACACGACAATGACCCCCAAGCATACATACAAACCAACAAAAGAATGGCTTCACCAGAAGAAAATTAAAGTTTTGGAATGGCCCAGCCACAGCCCAGACCTAAATCCAATAGAAAATCTGTGGGGTGACCTGAAGAGGGCTGTACACAAGAGATGCTTTCGCAATCTGACAGATTTGGATTGCTTTTGTAAGGAAGAGTGGAAAAATATTGCCAAGTCAAGATGTGCCATGCTGATAGACTCCTTCCCAAGAAAACTGAATGCTGTAATTAAATCAAAAGCTGCTTCAACAAAGTATTAGCTTAAGGGTGTGCACACTTATGCAACCAGCTTATTGTATTTTTTTATATTTTTTCCACTAATACATTTGTTTGTTTTTCAATTGAATTGCACACGTTATAGGTCAGATTAAAGGTGGGAAAAGTTTTGAAATGATTTATTGTGGTCTCAGTTTTTTTGTATCACAAAAACCTGGCATTTTAACAGGGGTGTGTAAACTTTTTACATCCACTGTAACTGTGATTTCAAAGAAAGATCCAGCTCTAGAGATCTTATCCAACATGCTACCCGTCTGACTTGCATCTTGGAAACTTTTCACGGTGAAGGAATGGAAACAATAAAAAGAGTTTTCCTTGATACAAATCTCAACTCTGCAGCAGAAGGTCCTTCAAAAGGAATAAAGGTGCCTTAATAGGAGGATAAATAAGAAAAGTAGATCTGTGAAAGGCTTTAAGAACCTTTAAGGAAAATGAAAAGGAACTAGAACCTTGGTAAAAGTTAGAAATGGCATCAAGGTGAATCTTAATACAGGAATAACTTATCTATGAAAAGTTTAAGGAAAGTAGTCTAGCACTGCCAAAATCAGAGATGCAAATGGATTAAAACCTTTAGAAGTGGCCCATAAAAAAAAAAAAAAAAAAAGTCTCAATTTTTTTTGTGCGCGCGCATGTTTTTCTGGTACTGGTTTGTTGGGCAGAGGAAAACATCTGGACTACCGTGGTGAGATATGAAAAGTCTCTGACCATTACTGTAGATGGAGTAACCAGGCAGGCAAACATAGGGAGTGAAGGGCTAGGTGAGGCTTGCTTGATGGGTAGGTCAGGAGTGTTCTAAAGGACCTCAGATACAGAGGCTTCTACAGAAAATGAGGACTGAGCAAATTAAACCATACCTGTGAAGGCCAAAATAGGGTTATGAGAATGACTTTGGACCTGCCCTGCTTGGCTTTCTAAGTGAATTACAGAATAAGAGGAAACAGTGGAAAATGTAAAGGATTCCTGGGGCAATTTCTGGAAGAGCAATGAGAGATAAGAAGTTAATGTACTTGGTTATGGTCAGGCATGCAAAGATGATACAGCAAGGCAACTCACAAAGACAGAAGATCTGCACTATTCATGGACTGAGGGGTCACTAACAAGGCATCAGTTTGCACTGACTGAGCAAGTGCATTGGAGTGGTGGCCTCCTCAGGTATGTGGCTTGAGACCAGAGACCTGCTGACAAAGTCCATTCCCACATACCCTCACTGTTTCTTGACATGCACAGTAGGAGTGCGTTCACTTTTGCTTATTTATATACACCACTGCCATGTTATCAGTATGAATGGAAAAAACATCTTAAGGCTGTGACTTATGTAAAGTCTGTAATGTCAGAAGAATTGGCATCTTCTCAATATTAACCCACATACTAGCCTCTGACTGTGACTATCTTCAGCCTCTGAGTTGCTGAAAATATAGACATATATTTGGTAAATAATCAGGAAACTAAGGTGAGGCAGAATGAAAGTGTCTAGGCCTGTAAATTTCCAACTCCTTAACTGAAGCACAAGAACCTACTGGACTCTTGTTGAATCTCCAAATAATGAACTGCATCTTGACCATTGAAAAGGAGTCTTTAGGGATAAATTTAGCTAAGCAGCCCACAGTGAATATAGGCTAGAGTCCCCTTATTTATTTTTTTTTTTTAGGTTCATAAGTAGGTACTAGGCTATTTGTCCAAAGGCACTTAAGCCTAGCCAGAATGTGTTGGCTTTTGCCGCCCCCCTTAGATTAGTTCCCTGTGCCTCTGTCCAGCAGAGCCACTGAAGTGATCCCCAGGGTAAGCTTTCTGTTTCCCATCCACTTGTCAAGGTTTCTCTTGAAGAGTGTTAGTGAGGAGCTCTGCCTAATGTAGATTGGAATCTTGTTCCAGAGCATGGGAAGTCTCTGGGACAGGAATCTATCCCTCCAGCACGTCCTATTTATTGTTGCGGTGAGGTTTAGATCCCTAGAGGGTGTGGCTCGAGGGGATATGGTTTTCTTTAGGTGAAGCATGTCCATCAATTCTGGGTTGGACATGGCCTTGTATGTCAGGCAGAGATCACCTCTGAGTAGGTGGTATGCAACCGAGTACAGTTGGAGTTTCTTCAGTCGAGTTGCATAGGGCATCTGTTTGAGGCCAGTGATCTTCTTGGTGAGGTACTTCTGTGGTCTTTCCAGCTGTTGCAGGTGTCTTGTAAGGTACATCCCAAATGGGGCGCTGTACTCTATGATGGGTCTGATGAGTGATGCGTAGAGGGGCACAATGACCTCTTCTGATAAGGATGCAAACCCTTTTGTGATTAGGTGGGCCACATAGAAGGATTTTCTAACCACTTTGGCAATGTGATTATCAAAGATTACTGTGTGATTACTATCTACTTGGGGCCCCAGATCCCTTATTACGTCTTCCTTATTTAGGGGGCTACCACCTATGTGGTAGTTTGTGGGTACTTTGTTTTTTCCAAAGGGGATGACTATGCACTTTTTGGCATTTAGCTTGAGGCCATGGTTTTGACACCAGGCATCTGTCTCAGTGAGACCCTTTTGGAGGATGTCTGTGTCAGCCGGAGAGTCAATTATAGCCCCTAGCTTGCAGTCGTCTGCGAACTTGGTCAGCCATAGTCCTCCTGTGCTTGCCTGTACCTCTGAGAAGTATATACCAAACAGGAGGGATCCTAGGACTGAGCCCTGGGGAACGCCACTTGTAACCGGTTTAGAGTCAGACCTAGCTCCTGCAACTCTTACCATGTGGGTTCTGTCCATGATCCAGTTGGCAACCCATCTCATGATGTAGGGGTTTATGTTCAGGCTGGTGAGCTTGTCTATAATACCAAGAATGGGGAATGGTGTCGAAGGCCTTTGTGAGGACTAGGTAGGCTGTGTGGACCACCTTTCCCTCGTCTATAGCCTTGGTAACTGTCTCAAAGAAGTCCACCAGGTTTAGGAGGCATGATCTGCCCTTAACAAAGCCGAACTGGGTAGGGTTCAGTGTTTGAAGGTTCCCAATGTCTCTGTTAATTACATCCATGATGATGCGCTCCATAGCCTTGCAGACCAAGCTATTCAGGCTTATAGGGCGATAGTTCCTGGCGTCTGTTGTGGCTCCACCTTTGTGGAGTAGAATAACCGTTGCTGTGCACCACTCTACGGGGACATAGCCTGTGGAGAAGCTGAGTTTGAACAGTGTGTTTAGGTGAGGGGTTAGTTCATCTTTGAGCTCATGTAGGATGCAGCCTGGGACATCGTCCGGTCCCACTGATGCTGTGTTTTTGGATTTGCAGAGGGCTGTTTTAACCTGAGTGTCTGTGATTTCAGGGGCACTACATTCTTCTGGTATGGTTATGGGTCCTTTTGGGGTTGAGAGGAGGGTGAAGTTTGCACTGAACCTGTCTGCCAGGATGTTGGCGATATTGGTCGGTTCAGTGTATTTTGTGCCATTCTGCATGAACTCTGAGCAGATTTGAGAATTGCCACTTAGATTATTGACATAGTTAAAGAATGCCTTGTGGTTATCTTTGGACTCCTTGGCAATTTTTCTTTCGAAACTAGCCTTGGATAATTTTATGAGGGATTGTAGTTTCTTGCTGATACTGATCAGGGATGTCTTCCCTTCTTGGGATTTTACTCTCTTCTGTACTAGTTTCCTCCTGCTATTGTACAGCTTGTTTATGGCAGGGGTCCACCAGACTGGTTTCCTTTTCTTGGAGAAATCAGTCTTGGTTTTGCTTGGGATAGCACGATCCATGCATTCTTGTAGGTGCCCATAGAGTACATTAGTAAAGGATTTTGCAGCTTGGGCAGCATTATCCTTTAGCATGGGGGATTTGAAACTTTCCACCTCGGTCTTAAGTAACGTGAAGTTTGCTTTTGAAAAGTTTTTCACAGTGGTTTCTTTGACCGGGGGTGGGGGCAGAATGTGGATATCCAGAGTGATTAGTTTATGGTCAGATCTAACCAGCAAGGGGTTGACCTCTGGTGTGGAACACTGGTCGCCCATGTTGGTGATGAACAGGTCCAGTATGTTGTCACCTCTGATGGGGGTGTTGACCAGTTGATCCAGGGCATTTGAGTTTATAAATTCTAGAAAATATATAACCAAATCCAGAAATGAGTGGTCAAATGTAGCAGATCAGACTAAACTGAGTTAGTCCAAAAATAGTTAAGCGATTTATTCCACAGTATTGTAAGGCACAAGTACAATACAATATAAATTGCAGTTGATAAGTGCTTTCACCCAAAAATGAGCTTCATCAGATCAAATCACTGCTACCCATGATTCCCTTATATATTGTATAATACCCTATCAAATAATCAAATAATCAAGTAATTAGAACATAAAACAATTAATAACTCATGTACTTTAAAACAGTAAAATCAATATATAAGTCAAACTCTTTGCATCATGTCCCACGTAATTTTGTATTTAACTTATATATCATGACAGCAAAGCCATATTGACTATGAAATTCTTAAATAAATTTTAAAAACAGTCAAAAAATATATATATGTATGTAATATATATGAAAATTCCTAAAAACATGTATATACATATATATGCTCAATATATAACAAAAAAACATCATTATATAAAATTTGTGAAAAACACTTCCTTATATTGGAAAGTAAATAAACTCAGATAAACTGTGCACATATGCTACCTGAGCTTAACATTAACATTTCTCCTTTTCTTCAGGGCTGGCTTGATAGAGGCTCTCTCATTCAGACCTGAGCCTCTATCAGCTCTTAACCTCATAATCCACTTGCTTTCTCTATCCTCAGTGTGGTTTCTAATGTCTCCACCCCTGATATTAGGTTCTATTAATTCTAAAGCCCTAAATAGAAAATGGTGCTCATTACCTAACTCAACCACATGTTTAGCCAATGCATTATGTGTATTACCTTTTTTCATGTGGTATATGTGTTCACGTATTCTATCTTTAAAGTGACGATTAGTCTTTCCAACATAAAATGCATTGCATACCTGGCAGACTGCCAGGTATACAATATTCATGGTCATACATGTGGCTGCTACTTGAGTCATAAACTGTATGTGAGAATCTGGATGTATAAACACTGTATCATTATCCATATATATACATTGATTACAATGTCCACATGCCTTAGTATGACTAGATTCTAACTGTCGCCCATCCTTCTTAGAATAACATAATAACCTTCTGAGGTTCAATTTGTTCCTGAATAGAAAACGTGGTTCCTCCCCCACCACTTTCCTGATCCCTTCATCTGTACATAGTATAGACCAGTGCTTACTAACTATGTCTCTTAGAGCCATACTATCATTTGTATATGGTAATGAGAATTTGACTTCTTTCTTCATAACTTGCACTTTATCATCCATCTCTGGTCTTGGTCCATAATATGGAGCCGCTCTACCTTGTCTAAGTTCACTTATGTCATGTAACTGATTATCAATCTCCTTGTTACTATAACCTCTCTCTACTAATCTATCTTTTAAATCAACAATTCCTGTCTCAAAACCTGTGTTGGTGGCATTAAGTCTAGATACACGCATACCTTGTCCCCTAATGATGTTCTTAAATATGTGGTGTGGGTGCATACTATATCTTGACAGTATCGTATTGTGATGACAGGGTTTACGATATACCCCTGTATTCACTAAGCCACTATCCAACTTCTCAATAAATAAGTCGAGAAAGTCTATCCTTTCAGTGGAATGGTTCATTGTAAACACCAAATAATTAGTAAGACTATTAATCATTACAAGAAACTCCATTAATGTACATACATCCCCTCTCCACAGAATAAAAACATCATCTACAAAGCGTCTGTAGAATAATACAGATTGTTTATATTCTTCAGTTTGAAATAAGACTTCGTTCTCCCAATTAGCTAAAAACATGTTCGCATAGCTGTTTGCACATGGCGTACCCATGGCAACCCCAGCTTGTTGTTGATACAGTAATTCATTGAACATGAAGACGTTGTTACTCAACACTATATTCATAAATTGGGATATTAGATCTATCAAAGCAGATGAATATGTACTATGTTTGGACAAATACTCTCTAATGTATATGATGCCTACATCATTAGGTAGCACAGTGAATAATGATTGAATGTCAAGCGTAACGAATATTAAGTCATCAATGTCCACTATCTTACTCATACAATCATATAATTCCAGCAAAAACTGCTTGGAGTCTCTAAGTATATTAGAATTATTGTTTAACACAGGACGTAAATGTTTCTCAATGTACACAGAGATGTGTTCAGTGACCCACCCTTGTCCAGAAACTACTGGTCTCATAGGTGGGTCACCGACATTCTTGTGTATCTTTGAAAACCTTGTATCAAAGGAATCAAAGGATTCATAATTCTGAAATACTCAAATAGTTCTTTGTCAATGGTTCCACCATTGAACATATCCAATAGAGTATTACTAACATGTAAAATAATATCATTTACCATGTCACGATTGATTTCTAGATAGAACTTATCACTCAACAGATTCAACATAGCTGTGTGATAAAACATGGTATCCATGATAACAACCTGTCCCCCTTGTCAGCTGGTCTTATCACTATTGTTTCATCCCTCTGTAAATTACGTAAGCTCTCTCTCTCCTTTCTAGTAAGGTTGTCATGTCTCTTCCAATATGCATCATTATTAAAATATCTATGCAACTCATCTTCTGTTAATTTTAAATAGGCCTCAACAAGTGGATGATGTATCGGTGTAAAACTACTCAACTTCTTGAATGCCAATGATGTTCCCCTTTCAATTGTAGTCTGCTCATCACTATTCTGAAATAACAGTTTCAGCATTAAATTACGACAAAACATCCTCGTGTCCAATATCATATCAGCTGAGTACGCCATGTGCAAACAGCTATGCCAACATGTTTTTAGCTAATTGGGAGAACGAAGTCTTATTTCAAACTGAAGAATATAAACAATCTGTATTATTCTACAGACGCTTTGTAGACGATGTTTTTATTCTGTGGAGAGGGGATGTATGTACATTAATGGAGTTTCTTGTAATGATTAATAGTCTTACTAATTATTTGGTGTTTACAATGAACCATTCCACTAAAAGGATAGACTTTCTCGACTTATTTATTGAGAAGTTGGATAGTGGCTTAGTGAATACAGGGGTATATCGTAAACCCTGTCATCACAATACGATACTGTCAAGATATAGTATGCACCCACACCACATATTTAAGAACATCATTAGGGGACAAGGTATGCGTGTATCTAGACTTAATGCCACCAACACAGGTTTTGAGACAGGAATTGTTGATTTAAAAGATAGATTAGTAGAGAGAGGTTATAGTAACAAGGAGATTGATAATCAGTTACATGACATAAGTGAACTTAGACAAGGTAGAGCGGCTCCATATTATTGACCAAGACCAGAGATAGATGATAAAGTGCAAGTTATGAAGAAAGAAGTCAAATTCTCATTACCATATACAAATGATAGTATGGCTCTAAGAGACATAGTTAGTAAGCACTGGTCTATACTATGTACAGATGAAGGGATCAGGAAAGTGGTGGGGGAGGAACCACGTTTTCTATTCAGGAACAAATTGAACCTCAGAAGGTTATTATGTTATTCTAAGAAGGATGGGCGACAGTTAGAATCTAGTCATACTAAGGCATGTGGACATTGTAATCAATGTATATATATGGATAATGATACAGTGTTTATACATCCAGATTCTCACATACAGTTTATGACTCAAGTAGCAGCCACATGTATGACCATGAATATTGTATACCTGGCAGTCTGCCAGGTATGCAATGCATTTTATGTTGGAAAGACTAATCGTCACTTTAAAGATAGAATACGTGAACACATATACCACATGAAAAAAGGTAATACACATAATGCATTGGCTAAACATGTGGTTGAGTTAGGTAATGAGCACCATTTTCTATTTAGGGCTTTAGAATTAATAGAACCTAATATCAGGGGTGGAGACATTAGAAACCACACTGAGGATAGAGAAAGCAAGTGGATTATGAGGTTAAGAGCTGATAGAGGCTCAGGTCTGAATGAGAGAGCCTCTATCAAGCCAGCCCTGAAGAAAAGGAGAAATGTTAATGTTAAGCTCAGGTAGCATATGTGCACAGTTTATCTGAGTTTATTTACTTTCCAATATAAGGAAGTGTTTTTCACAAATTTTATATAATGATGTTTTTTTGTTTTATATTGAGCATATATATTTATATAACATGTTTTTAGGAATTTTCACATATATATATTTTATGACTGTTTTAGAATTTATTTAAGAATTTCATGGTCATTATGGCCTTGCTGTCATGATATATAAGTTAAATACATAATTATGTGGGATATGATGCAAAGAATTTGACTTGTATATTGATTTTACTGTTTTAAAGTATATGAGTTATTAATTGTTTTATGTCTTAATTACTTCATTTGATTGTTTGATAGGGTATTATACACTATATAAAGGAATCATGGGTAGCAGTGATTTGATCTGATGAAGCTCATTTTTGGGTGAAAGCACTTATCAACTGCAATTTATATTGTATTGTACTTGTGCCTTACAATACTGTGGAATAAATCGCTTAACTATTTTTGGACTAACTCAGTTTATTCTGATCTGCTACATTTGACCACTCATTTCTGGATTTGGTTATATATTTTTATACATTTACGAGTGGTTTGAGTGTTTTTCTGTATAAGGCAGCGTTTGGTACTTTAAATTCTAGAAAATGTTTGGCAAGGGAGTTAATACTTGAGTAGTTCTCCCAGTTAATGTTCGGGTAATTGAAATCACCCAATATCAGGGTGTTTAGTAGGACCTTTATGTTTCCCAGTGTTTACAGAAATGCGGAATGGGGGTCCTGGGACATGGTGGGTGATCTGTAGCAAGCTACAATTTGAATTGCAGTTCTGCCCATTGTTAGTTGTACGTGGATGATCTCTGAAGCATCGTGCTGTGCCACTAACCTGGACGTGAGGGTATCCTTGATTAATATGGATATGCCCCCGCCTTTTGTATTTCAGTCCGGGTTTTGTGGCCGAAATGTATGTTATGAGTTGTAGCCTGGTAGTGCTGGGGTGCTCTCTGGAACCTTAAACCAGGTTTCTGTTACTGCACATATATCGATTTTCTCCATACTGAGGAATGCCTCAAGTGCGTGCATTTTGAGGTTTAGACTTCTGGCATTGAGTAGTATTACCCTCGTTTTTTTGTTACTTGTGCTATTTACAGCGGTGGGTTTGTCTTTTGAGCCTTGCCTAAAAAAGGCACTATGGGGGTGGCAAGAGCCTTGGCCAGTATTCAAAAGCCTAAGGGTGACAGGTGCAAGCCATCTCTAGAGAAGCAGCGTGGCTTGTCGAGCATGTCATCCCAGGCTGACAGAGACTGGATCCCCTTTGAGTGACACCAGAAGCTTAGCCAATTGTTGAAATTCATAATTCTTTCTTTATACAGTGGTATCATTCTTTGGTGAGGGCGGATGCTACTCAGTGTCAGGGTCATACCGGCCTGGGCTACGTGATCAGAGAGCTCTTCCATGTCTCTTTTCATGTAGTCCAGGGAGGTACGGCTCAGGTCATTCACACCAACATGGACAATGACAGAGTCGTATTTGTACTTGTTCTGGAGTGACCTGAGTGCTTGTGTTATGTGACGGATCCTGGCACCTGACAGGCAGCTAACAGTAACCTTCTCCTTGTTCAGCCTAGTAAGTGGGACGTCAATGTGCCTGACTATAGAGTCACTTATTACTAGTGTATTGGATATGTTATTTTGCCTTAAGGGCTGTGATTGCGTGGCACACTGGTTTTGTGAAGTATGTGTTTCATGGTTTGTGTTAGGGGTAGAGGTTGCTTGGATGTCTGCTTTGGAGGTCTCTGTTGCTTTTGCAGATTTTTATTTAGAGCCTCCGAGTATGTTTTCATGTATTTATGTGTGTTTTTGGCTGGTGCTGGTTTCATAGGTCTATGTGAGACTGGTGGCGTGATGCAAGTAATTCCCTTCTCCTCTTGACTGTCTGGACCAGTCTTGAGTTGAAAGAGCTTAGCCTCCAGTTTGGCTGTATAACTGCATCTCTCGCATGTATTAGTGTTTGGTGGTAGGAGGACAGGGTTGTCTGTGTACAAGAGGCAGTTGTAACATTGCCTCAAAATGCCCAGATTCACCAGTTGGATCGGAGAGTACACCTGAAACTGCCCTTTGGACATGCCTGGATAGGTACAATGAGCTGTTTTACTGATTGGCTGCAAAGGTCGAATAGAGAGCCTTGTCCTTCTCTACAGTATAGGGGGGTCTAGTATTAAGGTTTATTAGTGCTTGCTATACGTTTTGAGCACGTGGCAGGCTGAGAAGTGAATGGTTTGAGTGCTTAAGTTGAAAGTTTGTCTAATTCCAAGGGAAAAATTGAAGAGCAGACTTTGTGGAGCCGGGAATAGTTATACCCTATCTAACCGGCGCTGCCCGGCACGCAAAACCACGCTAATGTGGGTTTTATATCAGGGATTTGAAAGAGATAGAAATTAGCCCAAAATGGCCAATAAACTACTAATTTCTGGGCTGAAACCACTCCTCCAGGGACAGATAGGCTGCTCAAAGCTCCCCTGTCTCAAAGGTGAACAGAGAAACTTCCTTCTATCCAAATAAGGTACGGGAAAACACAGAAACTTTTAACACAGCCCTGAATTCAGCACTAACCTGAAAACTGGACTATACTAGCTTAGAAAGGTGGGAAAACAAGTATTTTTTTGTTTGTTTTTTTCAGAAAATAAAGCAGATATAATCTATAAAACACTTTAAATGCACAGAAACGGCTATCACACGAGTGTGTAGCCTACAACAGTTAAAAAGGTAATTTAACACAAAAATGACTTTGTTAAAGTGCAGGCAGTAAAATAAGTACAATATGTAGCTGAAACAAGCTTTTTAAATCACAGAAACTAAAAAGTCGGCGTTTTAGGCGGAATTAGCTAAAGGCAGCAAGAAAATGCAGAAAAATGATACTTAATCACTCTGAAGTCTCTCTTTTGTCTCTCTGCTGCTGTAGAACTCTGCAGGGCACCAGGCAGGAGCTTGCTGAACTGTAACTAAAAATAACCTGATCCTTTCTGGTCTGATGGCTCTTTGCTTTATGGGTGTTCAAAACCTCACTTCCTGCTGTAGTCATTTTATGGGTTGGAATGCCTCATAAGGAGAAGAGAGTGGGTAATTGAGGGGTGTGGAAGAGGAACGTACAGCCTCTGGATTTCTTTGTCCTGATCCATCTGCCCTGTGTAATGACTAACTACACATTCAAGTGAAGGGACAGCCAAATCCAACTTCTTCCAGAGAAACAGTCAGGCAAGGTCTCAGGGATTAGAATACTGTTTTCTGAAGGAGGATCACTGAACCTCTACTGTTGCTCTCAGATGATGATAATTCTGAAAGATGCCATAGCACCTTCCAGATCTCTGATTATTTTGCTGATGTTGGCCACAATAAAACCAGAGTTGGTGTGGGCTCAGTTACATTTTTGTAAAGGTGCACCATGGAACCAGGAACGTAACACTGACATCAGTGTTTTACCCACTTTTCCCCATATTCTCTATATGATTCTTTACTGATGGGCTGAAAACAGCAAAGCGAATGAAGAGGATATTAAGAAAGATTGCTTGTGGGCCCTTCAGCAAAATCTGTGCGTTAAAGTCAGTCATGATGGCAAAGCACTACATCAGTGCCTGCTGACCTAGATGCACCATATGTGGAGTTGTAAAATACATGCATGGTGAAACTGGGCTGTCATGGCATGACTGACAACTGAGACTGAACAGTGAGTTACAGTTGTCCATCGGGCAACTCTTCTAGTAACTGGCTAATTTTATTATCTAACTCTTGATGGAATCTTATATGCAAACAGATAGTTTACCATTCTCAAAGAAAGCATGGGGGATGGAAAAATGTACTTCACAAATACATCCATGGTCTTCAGCTCCTTGTCCAGGAGGAAGGCAGTGTAATTCTGCCGCGTAAGAACCTTTTTAGGTACCACTGCAGCAGCAATGGAATCTAGCTTGGAGTTTGTATCAAGAATGTCCAGTCCATGGAAGGCCAAAGAACATTGTTTGGCCACCTCAGAGCAAATGCCACAGCATCAGGCTTTTCACATGTACTTTGGACCACCAAATGCATCATTTTGTCAAAAGGAAGGACCACTCATCCAGTATGGTGTTCTTTGAACACAATGAATAATACTCGCCCCTACTGCAAGTGAAATAAAAGTTTCATGCGAAGGAAGTCCCCATAATGAAAACCTAGCAATAGAGTATTTCAGATAGATTTTGGAAAGCCACACAAAAATAAGACAGCAATATAAACAGGAAGGTCAGGAATTAATAAAGAAGTGGAGACAGCAGGAAAATGGAATATGGAAGAGCAAAATGTTTCCCTGAATATAATTTGGGAGGAGATTAAAGAGATGAAAGCAACACAATGATAATTTGATGGGACATGAAAAAAGAATACAAGAGATGGACTTGGCATCGAGTGAGTATTTTATGACTATACAGTCCATTATCAATGAGAATGCGGGTGACAGCAGAGGCCAATGAAGTGAGACCTGACTGTACAAAAATAAAATTTGTGGATTCAGAAGACAGAACTCAACTCAACAGAAGAATACAAAGGTAATGGGTTTGCCTGAAAAAAGCTGATGGTCAGAGCTGTAAGAGGATGATGGTTGAGCTTCTAATGAAATGGAGAGATATACTGTTGGTGGAAGTAAAGAATGAGTATGTATACAGGACAGCCTGGAGACCAGGAGTGAAACTGGAAGCTAAGCCAAAGCCAGTCATAGTGTACCTACAGACAGACCTGCAGGAGAAGGATTTTATTAGTAGTGTGGAAGCCGGTGAAGATGATTATGATGGGTGACAAAAGGATGTATACTGACATGGATTATTTTCTTGAAACCAGAAAGAAGGAAGGAGACTTTTGGACTCATCATTAAGTTATGTATGCAGCAGCGGGGCATAAAGTAGAAACTGCTATATCCTAACAAAAGAATTTTCAGATAGGGGTGAACACACAATTTACAGACCCAGAAGCAGCCTTGGCAGTGTTACAGAAGCTGGTGAATCAGATTGTGGTAACACAGGAACCCAAAGAATTTGCAGCTGGCAACCAGTAATGCAGAAGACCAGCTGAGCAGGGGAGTGAGATTACCAACAAGGGATACTGCTCTGGTGTTTAAGCAGCAGCAGCTTTTGAAGGAGAAAGTGAAAATTATAAAGATGAGGCCAGAAGTTAGTGAACAGAAGAGGACCAAATGAGCTTTATATGATGCTCAAGACATCAAACTACACTGAATTCATAGGTGACCCAAACAGATATGCATGAGACTTTATGGACTTTCCTTTTTTATGTGATATTATGAACCTTGCACTGATGGAATGAACAGGAAATGGAATATAAACAAAAACTGATTCACTTCGGTACATCTTGACATTTACAAACTTTTGGGGGTGGGGGGTGGGGGGTTATAACCCTTATTTTGACCTGTGGTTATCAGACATACTCTCCGCTAGCACCATGTGGTTTTGTTTTTTTATTTTTTATGTGGGGCAGAGATGGAGGTCTCACTGTAACCTGTAATATCATCTCATTCCATTAAACTATGTTTACTAAGTGCAGCAAAGAACCATAATTTGTAAAATACAGATTGACAGCCTCTTTGTACAGACAAGGTTCTGTATAATACTAACATTTGCAGCAGATATTGATATGCCTGTGTTCAGTGATGTTGGTATCACATGAGTGGGGAAGGAAAAGGAAGAGAATAGGGTGAATGATACAGAAACTAAATGGAGTAGCACAGTTGAGCATAGGGAAGAAAAAGGGAAAAAGCATGAAAGGGGATGATAGGAATAGGAGGGAAAGGTAAGTGAATGAATGAAAAATGAGGCTGATACTAAAATAAGAATAGAAAAGGAGGATTACAGACCAAGAGAACAGAGAAAAAAACAGAAAAAAATAAGAGGAAGCAGAATAAATGTAAGGTAGAAGCAGGGGGTTTGATATGATGTACTGCCCTTAACAATAGGACTGGCTGCCATAGATATGGCAGATAAGGGGCGGGAGAGGAGCATTACCATTAACAGAGCGATTCAGACTTCAGTGTAAACTTGTACATAATTAAACATGGATGGAGAATTGAGAGAGGGAAGGATAACAGAAAGTACAGTTGTGTAAGTGGAAATACTTTGTTTTGACACAGGTTTTCCCTTTTTACCTTCACAGGAAATGAACAAATGATCCGAAGATCTGAAAGAATTTAGTTCTGTCAAGATAGTACCAGAGTTTACTGTGGACATCCAAGGTATGGAGTATCCTTTCTGCCTCATTTTATTTATTTATTTTATATTTGTTGACTGAGGAAGTCCAGCTGGGAACAAAAGCCCCATTTCAATGGAGGCCCAAGGAGAAAACTCCAGTACATGAAGTACAAACAAAGTCTTTTAAGTTAGACAATATCAACAATGTCAAGCAGAATACAATTAAAATTATGTTTACCTCATTGTAAGATTCAGGAAAGGAAACGGAGATGGATAATCTGACTTAAAGTAAACTTGGATACCACTTTGGACATAAAAGAAACCCTGTCCCTGTGGAAAATGAGATAGGGTTGACTCACCATAACAGCTTGCAACTCAAACCCTTCTTGCAAGGGTCAGAGCAATCAGTAAAACAGTTTTCCATGTTAAGAACCTCAGGTCAGCTTGTTCAAAAGGAGCAAGTTGTAGCTTCTCTAACACAAAATTAAGATCATGAGAAAGGGGCACTGGTTTACTTGGAGGCCTCTTGTGCAAAACCCCTTTAAAAAACATTTCGACAGGAGACCGCATTAAAAGAGGACCATCCATGGGCAAACATGCTGAAATGGATGATAACCTTGACAGAAGTAAGAAAAAAACAATAGGATACTAACTCACACAAATATTGTAAAACCAAAAAACAATTAGCCCTAAATGGGTGTTGGTTATGTTTTTGGCACCAACTAGAAAACCTTTTTCATTTGGTAATATAGATTTTCCACTAGCAGGCTTTCTTGTCTCCTTTAGTAACTGCTGCATGCCCTCAGTAAATAGGTGCATAAAAGGAAATAAGACCCTATCATCCAGGCAGTCAGTTGAAGTTGATTGATGTCAGGGTTTTTCAAACACCCCTGGTCTTGTGGGAGTAGATCCAGTTTATTCTGGGGAACAGTTAGGTAGGCCCAGAAAAATCATCCTTTAGAAGTTTTGTCTGCAATAGGGGTATATCAGGGTATAAAAGAGAGGATAGGAGGAATAAATATTTCATTGGTGACAGTGTACATACCACCAAAAATGAATATAAAAGCATTAAGGGAAATCTGAGCTAAAACAGTGTTATTTCAAAAGGGCTTTTGCTGGTCACAGGGGACTGGAATATAATAATTATAAAAGATACAGACAGTGAAACACTGAAGCATATGGGTATTATAGGAAGACATATTCTTAAAAGCATTCCTAGTGTTAGTATGGGAAGATACTTGGGACTGAGAATTAAAGGAAAGGTGTGAAGCACAGTATACCAGCTTCTCACACAAATATAAAAGTTGATCTAGGTTACATAGGGGATGTGTAAACACTGAAAATGTTCTGACATCAATGAAAGTAGGGTGTGAATGGATAACAACATTAAGTCATGTTTTAGTACTTGCTGAGTTGAAATTAAGAGTGGGGAAAGAGTTAGATAAACACTACAGAGTGCCAGAATATTTACTGAAGGGAGATGCTGAAAAGGAATGGAAAAGGAAAGAAATCCAGAGGGTGCTGGAGTCAGAGAAGTAAAGAAGACAGATATAGGACAGAGCCAAGGGGGAGACAATCTGGGAAATAGAGCAGAAGGCATCAACATAGGATGGGACAATGGAAGCTGAATAGATGAGCAATGATGGATGAATTAGCAATTTTGCAGAGAGGATATCTGAGAAATACACATGTAACCAGAGAAAGAAGAAGTAGGGAAATAAAAAAGAAGCTTCAGTGGAAGTATGAAAAAATGGGGGAGAAGAGAGTGAGAATGGAAATATTACATTTTAGTGGTAGTTAGGTGTGACAACAGGAGTGGACAAATTGATAGCAAAAGGGGAGACAGAGCGAAGAACTGGAGGATGTGTTGAAAGTTTTAAACACTTTTTTCCGAAACCTATAAAAGAAAGATGAGGAAGAAAGGTAGGAAGGAGAGAAGAGGAAATAATGTGAACTGATGAAGCTCCTGGTATTAAAAGAAAGTGAGGAAAAAGTACTTAATTCAGCCAGTGACATGCAAGGAACTAAAATAAATCTGGCAAAAAATGGCAAGAGGGAAATCATTGGGAAATGATGGGCTCCCTATGAAACTTTAGGCGATGGTAAAAGAAAAGGTCCTGAGGATATGAGAAAAAATTGTTTTGTAAGGTGCTGAAGGGGGAGAAATCACCCAGGTCTTAGTTACTAAGAAGTTACTTAAAGGGTGGGCACCATTTTTAAATCCTCATAGCAACTGTTTGTATCTTGGCATTGAGTATCCTCATGTAAGTGTCTGTTATCACCAAGTCCTTACCTATACAGACTTGTACTTTGCTCCGCTACTGAATTCCTATTTAATTATCTGTTTTACTTTGCCTTTGTTTGTATTTGTTACAGAACAGCAGCACTGCATTTCTATTCAATTAACATTTTGCATTTGCCTATAGCCTTTTGCAAGATGTTTGTTTGTTTTTTGAGATAGGACAAAGGCATTTGACATACTTTTTAAAACTGCTGGTAATGCGAATGTAAAAGCTGTGAGCTGCAATTGTAATACGTTTGTTTGTATTCTGAGATATGATAATTGCATTACATCTACTTTTTTAAACTGCTAACAATGCGAGTGTTAAAGCTGTGAGCTGCAATTGATAGCAAGCAATACAATTCCTGTTCTAATGTTGCAAGTGTAACAACTGAGACCTGCAACTGGTTACATTGTTTCTAATGTGCTTTTCCATACACTTTTGACTCGATACACACTCAGCTAATATAATCTTGCTTCAACCTACCTCCAAACAATTTTTGATCCCTATTAGACTACTATTATCATCGTTTACTAGTGCAACATAACTAAAACGTCTGCTACATGTAGATGAAATTGTGTATATCTGTTTTTTCCACTAATTTAGAGCATAACTTATTTTTATTGTTCATCTAGCAAACAGTCTGGTTTTTGGCTTATTGCTAACTGTACAAGGCCATAGATATTACTAAAATACATACTGTGCCTGCATATCTGCCTTTTCATAGAGAAAATATGAAGGTAGAACAGCTAGTTTCTAGACTTTGTTAATAAAAAAACTCAGTGTGAACAGATAACTTGCATACTTTAACTACTTAACCTGAGTAGTAGTGATTCTAAGCTGACAAACACTAATTTACAAACTTGCTCTCTCTCTTTCTGTTGAATAATTAACAATACCCAGCTCCTAGCAAATCCTATTACCTCTGTGAATTCAGTAGCATATAGAACAGTATCTTCTCCCAACCTGCTACCTGAGTTTCAAATTGGTCGGAAGCAGGAATAAAATAAGAGCTTCTAATATATTCCTTGTAGGTTTTTTTTCCCAGATTTATAAAATATTTCAGCTAAATAGAGGAATTTGCTTTATCTTAATTTTGCTGAGGTATTCTAACATTTGTCAGTAGCGCACTCTCCGCCAAGAGACACAGCTGCATACCCCCCTCCCTTTCCTACAGCCTGGTAAAGCCCCATCGTAATTTGTTTTATTTTTCCTCTCTAAAGTTCAGACTAGGATTTTCTCTTGAGTAGAGTTGTTATAAAAATTCACCTTTCCTACTCTGCCCTCTCTATTTAAAAGACAGTTCATCTAGCAGTTGGCTCCTAAACCTCAACAATACAGGTCAGCTTACTAGAGTGAGAAATTTGTTCTGCACAAAATAAGCTCACCTGATAGTTTCTCCTGAAAGCACTCTTTTAGGTCTGGCTTCATCCTGCTCCGCTTGCGTTCTCTCCGCTCCCCCACCCACCCCCACTTCAAACACATTTATACTTTCTGTAACCCCTCCGCTTCCTACTCTCCATTTAGTACAATTGCCCCTCACATTACCCCTCCCCCCACATCCAGGAAATACATTCTCTTACCACTTATACCCCTCCCCTACGCCACCCATTTATTTCCTAACTACTCCCCTACTATCCTCCTAATTTCACAATTACAGCAGATAGACCCACTATTCCCCTAACTTGCTCATCCTCTCTTACCCTTTCCACTGCACTCCTCATACTTACTCAAGCCACACCCCACTGCTGATAGCACCTAATAACCATGCAACCCAATCAACCCCTGAAATCAAAAACAGCAACAGCTACTCTAATATCTCATTCTCCATATTTAAATGTAGTACACTAGATCTACCCAGATTAAAACTCACCCATACCAAAACTAAATTCAAACTAACTCCCCACTTCTTACTCAAACCCCCTTCTAAAGCCCACCACACTAATACTGTAATACTCCCTCTCTTCCAGCTTTCCCAATGTGGGGGATATTCACCCAAACCCTGGTCTCAACAACCCACCATCATCCACCCAACAACCTGCAAACCATGACCTATATATACTAACTCTAAATATATGCTGCATTTGTAATAAAATCACTGAATTCCAAGCCTGGCTCTCCCAGTAGATCCCAGATATTGTGGTAGTAACAGAAACCTGGTTAAAGCCACACATAGCTGACACTGAAGTTACCCCACCTGGATACAGTATCCTTCATACTGATAGACTCCACAAGAAAGGAGGCAGTGTAGCTTTAATATATCATGACTCATATACTTTTACTGTCTGGCAAAAACCTGCCCCATCTTTTGGGAACACGGAAATACTTTTAACTACCCTTCATATTAATGTTAACAAACAACTATGTATTGCCTTGATATATATCCCCCTCCCCTTGGCCAGAATATCCCTTTTCTGGAAGACTTTTTATCCTGGGCTAATTATAATATCTCCCATGAAACTATCATTCTGGGTGACGTGAACAACAACTGGCAAAACTTAATTTCTAACTCCCCTACAAATATTATCAACCTGCAGTTTCACACAACTTATTGCAAGCCCTACTTGTACTGAATCTACCCAAACAGAATCTACCTTAGATTGGATTCTAGTCACTCACCCTCAAAAATGCTCTAATAATGGCACCCTTCCAAACTCCTTAAGGGACCACCTACTAGTCTTTACCCACAGAACACAAATCTAAATCCCCAGACCCCAATCCTACAGAACATCCAGGAACCTTAACAATTTCAACCAAAACACAATTTATAAGTACCATAAAGGCTCACAATTGGGCCCCTCTAAAAATATTACCACTGGATGATGCTGTTAATTATTTCAACAAACTATTAACAGACACACTTAGTAGCTTAGCCCCCATTCACATCAAATGGATAAAACATAATCATGCCCCTTGGCTAACAAAACTCACTAAACAAGCTCTACTTTCTAGGGGTCGAGCATAGAAAGAATGGCGCAAAAACAAATCTCCACGAAATGAAACTATGTACACGCAACTTAGAAATAAGGCCAAAAATAGCAATTAATGATAATAAAAACTTTTTCTCTACACAACTATCTGGTCAAAAACATAACCCAAAAACATTCTGGAAATCAGTTTCCTCCCTCCTCGATCTTGGGATCGCACAGAACCCATCTCCTGACAAAGACCCACAACAAATTGCAAATTCATTTAACTCTCACTTTAACAACACCATTCTAAAGCTACTAAAAGACCCCTCTCCTAAAACTGTCCCCAGCTGTCATAAACCTCCGATCCCCTCCAACAACTCTCTGGTCAACCCTAGCTCTCTTCCATCACCCAGCCACAACACTTCTACTGCAACTTCTTCTCCTCCTTTCTTTATGCAGCTGGTATCCACCTCTCTGGTACTCAGACTTCTCAACAAACGTAAACCCTGCTCCCTCTCCACAGACAATCTCCCATCTCAATACCTACAACTTGCAGCCAAAACAATAGCTTACCCAGTCAGTATAATCATTAACCGCTCCATCTCAAAGTCTTATGTCCTCCAACTCTGGAAGAAATCCAGCATTACTCCACTGTACAAAGGTGGAATTACCCAGGATCTCTTTAATTATAGGCCTATTTCTATACTCTCTCTCCTATATCTAAAATTGTAGAAATTTTAGAAAAATGCATATATAACCAACTCCTAAAACATCTATCTGACAATGACTGCCTGGCATCCACCCAGCATGGTTTACGCCCCACACACAGCACCACAACAGCTCTACTCTCTCTTACTGACACTATGAATAAAGCCCTGGATGCAGGCCTACTAACCTCAGTCATCTTACAAAACCTATCCAAGGCTTTCAATACAGTGTCACATTCTAAACTGTTGCAGCAATTAGAAAATCTTGGCTGTTCCGCCAATTCCCTAATAAGGTTCTCAAGCTACCTAAATAACAGAAAACAGTCTGTTAGGTGGCAAAACAAACAATCAATGCCTGCCTAAAAACACAGGCGTCCACAAGGATCTATTTTGGGGCCACTGCTATTCAATATATTCATTAATGATCTTCACAAAGCATGCACACATAGCACATGCATACAATATGCTGACGATTCAACCATCATCTCCTCTTCCTCCAACCCCTCTGATCTGCAAAATATTACTCAGAATACCATTACATCTGTTGAAACTTGGCTAAACGATGTGCAACTTTTACTGAATCCCAAAAAATCCAAACTCCTGCTTTTTACTACAAAACCAACTAACTCAGACTTTAGAATTTTCTCACTAAACAACACAAAAATTGAAATAGTTAAGACAGCAAAACTATTAGGCTTTATTATTGATGGCAAACTCACTGCATATTCTTAATTATATACAAAAATTCATTTCGCTCTCATCACTGCCAAGCCATCTCTGTAGCGAAATGGCTTGAATTCCCCCACTACCTACACTATACCCAACTAACTCTTGCTCACAAATTACTAACAACTGCCCAGCACTCCATTCTATTCTACAATCACACACCCCATCCTGTAACCTACGGTCTACTAATAAACAACTATTAAGCGTAACCAAACAAAAGAGCCAGTCAAAGCTTATTCTCTCACAGCATTGCTAAACTTTGGAATGCTCTGCCTTCGTACATAACTCAACTAGACTCTTTAAATGTTTTTAAAACTGCACTAAAAGACCATTATCTTAGTAATCCCATCTGTTCCTGCCTAATCACTAACAAACCACCATAAACACTACGCCATACCCTTCATAGCCACTCCCTTTCTCCACTGCAAAACTCTGTTCTTTACTGAACACAAACTTTAACTCTTGCATTATTGTATCTAAATTTGTATTCTGTATTGTATTTTGAACTTTGCACTACTGTTCTTGTATTGCATTGTATTGGACATCTTTTTGAAACATTCAGTTTAACCTCTGTGTATGTGCCTGTGCCTAATGATCTTTGTAAACACCCATGTCTAATGTTTTATACTTCTGTATTGCATTTCTTGTGGAGCTTTTCTCCTGGGCCTCCACTGAAAATGGGTGCCTGACCCAGTGGACTTTCCCGGTCAACAAATGTCAATGAATGAATGAATGAATAAATAAATAAATGTGCAAGGAGGTAATAATTAGTTATTTACAAAGAGGGCAAGAATCCACTGCTGCCATCCTCCTACAGACCAATATCCATTTTAAATCATGAATATAAATGTTTTATGGCTATTCTAGCTGAAAGATTAACCAGGGTGTTGCCCAATATAATTCATAATTACCAAACAGCATTTGAAGGGGGGGGGGCAGAGGATGATATAATGAGAATGTTAACATTAATAAAGGATGCCTAGAGGGTGAAAAAGGAAATGGCTACTATGTGTTCAGATGCTGAAAAAGCATTTGATAGAGTGCAATGATGTTACCTATTTAATCTGCTCAGAAGATGCGGACTTGATAAGACTTGGGTTAAAATGCTGAATGGATTATATGAATGGTCGGAAGCGAAGGTTACTATACACTGCTAGGGTTTCAGATGAAGAATTAATACAGATCAAGGAGGCAAGGCTGTCTTCTGCTGCCAGTCCTATTTGTAATATAACTAAAGCTGCTAGTAAAGGCAATAAGAGAGCCACTGATTGAGGGATATGTTTGGGGAGATATGAAAAGAAAGAAAAATCATCTTTTACACAGATGATGTGTTACTTCCACCGACTAGACCCAGACAGAATGTGGAGCAGAAGTGGAAAATTTTAAAGAGTTTGGTAAGTTGCCAGGTTATCAGGTGAACCAGGGAAAAAAACATAAGCAATAGTACTTAAGGTACTTTTCCGTTATCGGGGCAACAGTTTAAATGTGGTCACACAGCTCCAAATGTAGTGTCTTTTCATGTAGTTCTCTGATAATATAAATAGGTAACTGTAAAAAAATAAGTAATGTCATACACAGAAAATAAAAATGTACACATATGGTGCACATCCAGTCAATGAGCCATAAAGACAGCTGCAAAGATGTGATCATCATCCTAGAAACAGCTGTTCGGTAGTAAGTGTTTTTTTTTTTTTTTTTTTTTGTAAAGCGTCATCTACTGCTTGAAAAAGTATTCATTGACAACAGGAACAACCATTTAATATAACTTCAGGTATGTTTTTATTTTACAAAGTTAGTAAACATTTAATTGAAAGCCTAAGCCCAATGACAAATGTTGTGTTTTCTAACCACTTCAGAAAAAAGAATAACGTAGATAGCAATTTTCAAATGACATGAACAACACTCCTCTAGCCCCTTAGAGAACAAAAATCCATTGGAATCAAGAAAGTGTGATAGCTTTAAGTTGCCATTCATTTAACCACTTTGTGATTTTTAGTGGCAGATGTCTATGAAACCAATAATTAATAATTACCACATTCTGTCTGAAGAGATTTTCTTATATATTTTTTCTCTGTGTAAACTATCAGGAGAACAGTTTTAGCGTGATCACTCAGCTATACGCTAGTTCTTTCACATATCTGTTAACCAGATATAAATAAAGTGAATACAGTTACAGTTAATGTCTTTATTTTAAAATGTATTATTTAAATAGATTAACAGAAAATCTGGTTAACAGATATGTTAAAGAACTGGATTACAGCTGAACGATCGTCTTGACACTGTTGCCCTGATAACGGAAAAGTACCGCACTTAATATGCAGAATCTAGAGATGCCAGAATGGGTTGTAGAAGTGAATGTGGGGGAAAAAAAACAGATGACATATTTAAGTGTCTGCCTAAAATTACAACATGGGACTCTCTCAAAGTGATGTATGAGAATGTCTGCAGGAACATCACAAAGCAAATACAGTCAGGGAAAGGAATAAAACTGTAGTTCCATCAGAGAGTACAAATTCTTCAACTGTTTATTTTGCTACATTTCTTACACTTAGTTCAGACATTTTGGCAGAGCCCTCAGGGAAAGTATGTAAAAAAAAAAAAAATGCAAGATAATTAGGGACTGTATATGAAAGGGTGGAAAGCCCACAGCAGCATGGGAATATGTGACAAAGATGAGAGACAAAGGGGACTGAGCTACCATATCAGGCACAGTATCTTAGAACATGTCAGCTTGTAAATATATTTATACTAACAGATAGTGGATACAAAGCTGACTGGAAGACTATAGTGCAGGACATGAGTCAAGGGCTGAGTAGGGGACAGGATGTGTTAGAAACCTTGACTGAGCCATCAAATATAAATCTAGGGCTACCAATATTAAATGAAGTACAAATATTAATTAGTGGCATTTTCCAGGGACAAGGGATGAAAAAATGTAGGGAAGAATCATTGCCTATACGGGGTAGTAAACACAATATGGACAATAAAACAGTACTGTAGAGATGGAAAATGTGGCAATGAGTAGTAAAGCATTTCTCACATGTGACTGTGGAGGACAGGCCTCAAAACTGGGTAGAGTTACAACAGGAGTTTTCATTATCTAAAGCACTGAAATGAGAATATCAGGGGTACTGAGTAAGTTGAGGAATCTGAGAAGGGGTAAGAAAAACAACCGGTTATCATGGAGGAAAGATGACAGAAGAATGGCAGGAGGGTTGTGTAAGGGGTTTAGTCTTGGAAAGCTGCCGGTTCCTAAAACAGCGGGATCAGGAGAGGGTATGTAAATGTAAAAGAAACTGGGAAAATAACTTCAGCATAAATTACAAGAAGCAAAATAGAGGCAACTAGTACTACTTACGAGATTTTTGTCAAAGGCAAGCAAATTTAAAATACTTGCACAGCAATGTCTGCACTGATATTTTTGCACACCAGTATGGGTAGCATAGATGTTGGGGGTGTGAAGCCAGTGAAAAGCATACAAGGGTTCATATATTTTGGAAAGGCCAATAAATGAACAGGAGGAAAGAAAGACTGTTGTCAAATATTTTTGATGGAGCAGTACGGTTAACACAGCAGCTGTGTTTGTTAGATTTGAGTAGGAAAATATAAAAAGCACAAAGGGACTTGATTGCAAAATCATACTACTGGGAAAGAAAGTGATTACAAAGAAGTGGAAATCTTGTGAACCCCCATATAGGTGAGCTGCAGAGTCTTACAACCAAGTTAGCTAGTCAAGAAAGAAAGGATGATCATGAGGAGAGAGGATGGCAGTATAGGCTAAAGTAGCAACTCTAGATGCAGAAGGAGGAGGGTATACATCAACAAAATGTGCATATTAAACAAGAGGAGAAATTGGGATAGAACAGCAGAGGAATGGAAGGAGACAAACAAGGGGATCTTACATACATGCATACATACAAATGCTTCAAGCATGGGCATTAAAGCCCTTCTAGCTTGTCAATATGCCAAAACACTTGTTCCCATAATAAATGTCCAGACTTATTAAAAATATCTAAACTAGTACTTGTTTTAATGTAATTAGGTAGTCTATTCCATGCATCCGCTACTCTGTCGGAGAACCAATTAGTACACTTCTCATTCCTATAGAATCTTCTACATAAGTTATCTGATGATTCTCTAGTACTTTTTGATAACCCCAAACATTCCCAGAGGTAGTTGTCCCTAAATGCCCTATATACCTGAATAAGATCATGTCTTATATATCTGTAAGAGACAGTGACCAAGTTCAGATATTTTAGTCTTTCATAATAACTTAGATTTTCATATCCATGGATGCCCTTAGTATATTTCTGCTGTACTCTTTCCAGTTTATTCATGCTTGTTTTCCTATAGGATTTCCATATTGTTATTCCATAGTCAAGTTTGGGTCTAAAGTAACTAACAAACAATGACTTCATTATGTTTGATTTCCTAGACTTTATAAATCTTTTTATACAACCTATAGTTCTATAACTATCATTAGCTAGTTGGTTGATATGATTAGAAAAAACTCATAGCTGAATCTACCCATATACCCAGGTCCTTAAATGAGTCTACAGTTTCAATCCCTGTGTGCTGTATTAAATATTCACCTTTCAGTTTATAACTCTCAAATCTCATATGCTTAGTTTTTTATGTATTTATCAACATATAATTCTCCTGTGCCTAAATGGTCAATTTAGTCAAATTATTTTGCAGACATGCCTTATCTGTAACACTTGTAATCAGTTTACCCAATTTCAGGTCGTCAGCATATAGACTGTAGAACACCTCAGATGAAAAAGTAAGGTCTGAAAGATACAATCTAAACAAGTAAGGGCCTAGTACAGAGCCCTGTGGGACACCTTGACTGTAACCAAGGATTTTACCTGTCCAGTTGGTGTGTGATACTTGCCATGTCCTATTTGTAAGCCATGCAGCTATCCATGTTATCAACAGTACATCAATACGTAGTTGTACTAATTTATTGATCAGTGTTTTGTGCATGACACTGTCAAATGCTGAAGTTAAATCTATATAAATCACATCACAGCACAATTTTTCATTCATAGCTGTTATTATATTGTTATAGAACATCATGTTACAGGTGGTAATAGATCTGTTTTCAACATATGCATGCTGATATATGGTTTCAAGTCCCAACCTATCCAGTTCTGACAATAATTTATCCAGTATTACCTTCTCCATTATTTTTCCACAACATGAAAGTAGACTTAAGGGTCTATATGATTCTGAGTTTGTCCTACTCCCCTTTCCCTTAAAGACAGGTTTAAATAAGTGCAGGTCTCCAATCTTGAGGAATCTCCCCATATTTATATGACCTAGTGAATAACAGATGTAATGGCAGTGTAAGTTCTTGCTTAAGTGTTCTCAGGTCATTGTCACTTATTCAGTCTCCTCCCTGTGCTTTGTTTGGATCCAGTTTGCACAGTTCTTTTTCAATATAATCTAATTTGATTCCAGTATCTGGAGTTACCTGGATGTCACTAGGACAACTTACCACCCCTTTTGTGGAACCAAACTGTTTTGCATAAGATTTTGTAAATACTTCTATAATCTGTTGGGGTCTATATTGCAAAGTCGAACGCTTACCTCACTGAATACCTAAACGTCGACCCGTCATCATCAAACCATGAAAACATTGATTGTCCAGAACAGTGAAAGTCGAAACGTCGAATCGTCATGATTGGCCTTCTGCGGTATAGCTCCGTAAGGTAAGTGTGCGATAGTTATGGACCTTACTGTTAGGGTGCGGGTTAAGGTAAGTGCATGGATGGTAATGTATGTGTAGGGTTTTGTTAAGCGTGAGTGTGAGTGAGTGTGTGTGTGTGTGTGTGTGTGTGTGTGTGTGTGTGTGTGTGTGTGTGTGTGTGTGTGTGTGTGTGTGTGTTAGTGTGTGTGTGTGTGTGTGTGTGTGTGTGTGTGTGTGTGGATTACTTAGTTTGTTTGGGTTTAGCTTTTTAAGGTAAGTGCGATAGTTATAGTCCTTAGGGTTAGGGTGTGGGTTAAGTTAAGTGCATACATGGTGGTATATGTAAGATTTGGTGTAGGGTTAGAAGTAGGGTTTAGTTTAGGGTTAGAAGTAGGGTTTTGGTTAGCGTATGCATGTGGTTTATTTAGTATGTTTGTGTAGGTAGTACGTAGTGGGCGGTGGGGTGGGACAAGTATGACAGTTCAACTTTTTGAATTTTGGGGTTTAGGGCATTTGGTGTTTATGCAGTTCGATGATGATGGGTCAACGTTTAGGTATTCGATGAGGTAAGCGTTCGACTTTATAATACAGACCCATCTGTTGTGTCTGAGAATAAATTTTAGAATCTGCACACAGTTTATCGGTTTGTGTTTCTTTACTCCTTCCACATCTTATGTATCTACAAAAAGGTTTCCTATTATGCTCAATATCTTTATATAAATTTTCTTCAAATTTTTCTTGATCTTGTCTAACACTATGCTTAATTTGTTTGTCCAGCTCGTTTATTTCAGTTTCCAAAGTTGCAGTTCGACCTCTCTTCCATTTCTTATATTTTCTGACTCTCACCTTAATCAGGTATCTTGTTCTTATGGAAATATATCCCCCTGATGTTGCGTGCCTAGATCCTGATGTTAAACATTTATTTGACTTTTTGCACTCAATTTCTCTTTCAAAACTTTCCACATTCCATCTGCAGGTTTTTCCACTGATCACCTCACTCCAGTTAGTTTTATATAGTAACTGTTTTGCTTCCCTATAATCTGTAATTAACTTTCTGTGCATTGGCTTAGATTTCAGTTTGGCAGAAATATCTAGCAACAAATTAACCTTTATGACACCATGATCACTGCACATCAATGGTGGTAAAACTTGACTTGAAGTTACACTAATTTCTTTGGGAACACAAACAATATCTAGTATATTCCATCCCCTGGTAGGTTTTTTTACAATCTGAAGCATTTGTTGTTCCTGAATATACACTGTGAATAATTTCTTTACTAATGTTGTTGAATCAATATTATTCCAGTCTGTTTCTGGTAAATTTAAGTCCCCAGCTAATATTATTATTCCCTCCTGTGTTTCATGTAAGAAATGTATGAATTCCTCTAGATCATCTACACTTGACTTTGGTGGTCTGTACACTCCAACAATTGTTATATGTTCCAGGGTTGTCTTTATTGTCACAGTTACACAGTCTATAGTATTGGTGATATCACTGAACATGTAATAATCACAAGTCTCATACCTATCTTTAATCCCTATCATAACACCTCCACCTGATTATTTTGTTAGAATGTTTGTTACAGTAAAAACATTTATACCCTGACAGAATGGTTTCCAGTCATTGTTCTTTAACCACGTTTCACAAACTATAACAACATCAATCTTGTGGGCATGTAGCAAATTTTCGAATAAAAAAACTTTATTATTAACGCTCCTAGAATTAACAACCATCAGAGATGCATCAAATGTTGCTATCTGTGAACTGTTACATTTTGGACCTGGCAAAAATCCTGGCTAGTGTTTGTCAAATATTGCAAAATATCTGCTGCAAAAATTCTCTTCCCTGATCTAGACAAATGCACACCATCCTGACTGAACAAGTGTGCCCAAAAGAAGGCTTGGATGCTCTACACATTTTTATTTTTTACAACTGGACATTTTTTCCATGTAGGTGTTTATCCAAAAAATCTTTTCATTCGCAGTGACCTGACTATCCTTTCTATAGGTGATTTGTGAAAAATATGTCCAAACACCAGTACAAGCTATACTATCTAGGAGGGCTGTCAGTTCCCGACTAACAGTCAGAGAATCTTTGTTGGTGACATCATTTGTACCAACATGAATAAAAACAGATCCATACTTACTTACATTAAGGCGTTCCAAGGCTTGTTTCACATCTTCTATTTTTGTTCCTGGCAAGCATAACACTACTCGATGTTCATCATCATCTCTGCAAATGTAAGTATCAGTTCCTCTAATAAGTGAATCTCCAACTACAAGAATATCTTTGCTGACTATCTCTGAAGACTCTTCAGCTTCTAATACAATTGTTACAAAGGATAGATCTTCATCACTATTAGTCTTATTAATTCCACTGTTTTCATTGCATTTTAAATTCTCATCCATCTTGCCCAAACTGGGGTGAAAAGCCTATCCATGGGATCTAGATAAATCCATTACCTATGTCCAACATACAAATAAATGAATGAATATTTGGATCAAACAGAATACTGAAGAGATAAACATAGGTACTGCAATAACTAAATTGCTTGTATATTAAGTTATCTTGGGGTATACTGTTTTGTCAGCTTTCTTTCTAGTTTGTAAAATATATTAATTCATGGTTTCTTTTCCCTTATACTCATGGGTTAAAGTGTATAAAGGTTTAATGTTTGCTTGTAAAAGCAATATAGTGGAAACATTAATTGCACATTAAGGATAGATCAGGAAAGATGGGACAAGTGCACATGAAAATGAAAACATACTCTTATTTTTCTGCTTATTTTCATGTATGTAAGTAAAGTAACTACCACCGGATTGAAATAGATGATCTGTTAACTTTAGTTGTGTTCACAAAGAACTAAAATGAACAAGACTGTACAAGGGTATCTGAAGGGCTTAAGTGCACCATGCACGTGGATTGAACAGTGTGTGTAATTGGATATACATCAGTGTAAATAAATACTGCTCTTTAAGGACCACTCAGGAAGAAGGCTGGAAGGATTGAAATACCTCTTGCAGGAACCTTTGAAGAGAGGTGGTGGGGTATAAGAGACACACCCTCTCCACTTCACAGTCTCAGTGAACTCCCCAAATCTGTGGTCATCTGTAGAAACACTATGGAATTCCCAATCTCATCATCATCATTAATATCTGGTTTGGGGGATTCTTGAGCCTAATCTTGCAATTATACTTCCTTCTGGGCCGCAGACGGGTTAGGTTCAGGGCTGATGAAGACAGCTGTGGAAAAAGCAGTTATCAGGACTTAGAGAATGGGCAAACTGTACATCAGCACTCTGACTGGAGAACAAACATTCTCCAGCAGGGTATTAATGTACAAGTAATGTTCGCGGAATAATGAGTCTGCTGCTTCACGGCAGCATATCAAGCTGCCATGGAGCTCGGACTGCTAAAAACGGCTGCCATTACTTTACTCACTAAGTAGCACATTTGTTGTTTAGCGAGTGTAAAAAAAAAATAAACAGAAGTGTGTGTGTGTGTATGTATGTGTATGTGTGTGTACGTTTACGTTTCTGTCTGCATATCTGACTGAATGCGTGTAAGAAAGCACAGGAGATTTTGTGTGTGTGTGTGTGTGTGTGTGTGTGTGTGTGTGTGTGTGTGTGTGTGTGTGTGTGTGTGAGAGACAGAGAGAATGATCTTGTGTGAGTGAATGTGTGTATTAAAGCTGAAGTGACTGTGTGTGTGACAGAGATCGAGCGAGAGCAATCTTGTGTGAGTGAATGTATGTATGAAAGTACAGGAAACATTAACACAGACCCTGTCAGGCATTATTGCTTACATATCCTGTAAGGCCTTATGGCCTGCTGATTGAAAAGGTAGTGGATGGCTAAAAGGGAAAGCAAAGAAATGTACCCTGATGAGGCCAGAGTCAGAGAGGAAAAAAGAAGTTATGTACTCACCATAACATTCTATCTGCGTTATTCATTTTCATTGTTTTTCAACATGTGGGTTCATATCAAACTTAACTGCTTTTTCACATCTTGTGGCTACTGCAAACTCTTGAGATCCTCCCTTACCTACAGTGCTGCAGTCTCTTCTATACCTCAGATCTTGTTTGCTGCCTTTTATTGCTAAATAACAATGTAAGAAATAATGACTGTGAGAAACCATTACTTGGAACTTTGGTTCCTCCAACATCCTCTCATTCTTCTAGAAGTTATAAACATGAAAGGTAGGTGTTTGGAGGGAGGGGAGATGAGGAAGAATAAAAATGAATAGCACATATGGAAAGTTATGGTGAGTAAATAACTTTTTTTTTATCTGATGATGTCAATTTTCATTCGTTTCTCAACATCTGGGACAGAGTCCCCAGCCACCTGAATCCCAGATGGAGTCTAAGAAAGGATATTCCTGAGTACTGTTGAGTCGAAGGCTGCTCTTCCCCTAGAGACCAGATCAACTATAAAGGTATGAGGATTAGCCCAAGTGGCTGCAGCACAAATATTATCCATGGAATATCTGGATGAAAACACTGAAGAGGTTGCCATGGATCTAGTTGAATGAGCTCTCAGCGGTTTTGCCAGGGATAAACCCAATTTACTGTAGACAAAGGAAATGCAATCAGTTAGCCCTTTAGGTAAAGTTATTTTCGTAACTGCTAAAAATCACAAATTGGAATATCTCTACAAGACTTTTCCAGGGAAGAGGGACTTAAAAATGAAAAACGGAAGAGAGACTGAGGAATAATTATGAAAACTGACTGGATTATAATAGGGAGGCAAATCAACACTCCCATTCTTTCATCTGAAGAAGTCTCAATTTATGTGCCGAAAGTGCTAATAAATACCCTTGGAGTGGATTGTGAGACTTGGTCTCTTTCTTTTGTGCATATTTTTAGTTGGTGGACTGTGGTTCTTCATTACTCCCATTCTTTTAAAAGAGGCAAATGGCACTGATGTAAGTAAATGACTGACTTTTATAGGGGACACTGAACTGGACTATGTTGTAAACTTTCAGAAGTAATAAATAATCCTTAAGAAAACTGAAAAATCCTTTATTCTGTTGAACAGGTAAGTACTTTCACGGTTCAAATCCGCTTCATCAGACCACATTAAAATCACAGGTAAACTGACAAATATTTAAAGCACAGAACAACCAATCAAATCAATTGAAAAGGGGAGGGAGAACTTATGTAACAGATTTATTACAGAAGTTCTCTCTCCCTTTTTCAGTTGATTTGATTGGTTGTTCTGTGCTTTAAATATTTGTCCATTTACCTGTGATTTTAATGTGGTCTGATGAAGCGGATCTGAACCACAAAAGCGCTTAACTGTTCAACAGAATAAAGGATTTTTCAGTTTTCTTAAGGATTATTTATTACTTCTGTGAGCCTTGCTTGAAAACTTAATTTTTGTGACTATATACACAATTTTTTGCTTTGTGGTTTCTTCATCAACAACGAGGAATATTTTTTTATATGATATAAACTTGTCTGGGTATATTTTTTCCAATGATCAAGTTCTGTGTTGAATCCGGGTTCAAAGTTTATCCCTACAGTTTTGCCCAGAATACATGAAATTAAATGTGAAATTTTTAAACTTATTAGGAAATTATATTTAAAAGACTATTTTAATGGGGATAATAATAAAAAAGTGTGGAAATCATGGAATGTATTGATAGTGATATGGAGAACAATGATGAAAGTTTCTTTATTGCAGTTTGGAGTGTGAATCCAATGCCTACTGTAAATTTAATACAGTGGGTATAACATTGAAAAGAGAATGCATACCCCCGTTTAGGAATAATGATGTTATAAGGCAATTTTCTTCATTATTGAATTATAGTGTAGAAAGGGAATACAGTTTGTTTTATAGTAATAAAGCTGGGACAAGGTACAGTTTAAGTGGAGAGGAATGGCAAAACTTGTTACATTTTAGTCGTACTAAAGAGTTATTGTTTAAACCAGTGGACAAAGAGGGCAAGTTACATTTTACACAATATTTGAAGATGTGTTATGATCATTTAAGTAATGGTGAATTATGTATGAAGATAGGGATAGAAATTTACAATAAGGCATTGGAAGAATATAAAGAGTTATTAAATAAAGGTTTAAGATTGAAATATGTTAAGTCTGAGGATGTGCAATATAAATTCAGTTGTAAAAATTGTACTATGGCTCACTTCCTTCACTTACCCAAAATTCATAATTTTATTTATTTATGTTTTTATTTATCATTTGTAACCGAGAAAGTCCAACTTGGAACAAAGCCAATTTTCAGCGGAGGCCCGGGTAGAAACACTCCAGACATATGTCTTTTTAACGTGGAAGGAAACTGGAGCATCCGGAGGAAACCCACATGAACGTAGGGAGGACATGCAGACTCAGCACCCCAGCCGAGAATCGAACCGGAGAGCCTCTTGCTGTAAGGCAACAATGCTACCACTGCACCAGGTCGACCTATTGAGTCAGCATGTGAATACTTCACCCATACTGCATTGTTTTTTGGATAAATATTTATTAACTGAAGTAGTTAAATTACCATTGATTATTAGAGATGTTTGATTTTATGGATAAAATAAAAATATTAGCTGGACAGAAAATATGTATTTTATAGTTATACATTTGGAAAGCTTGTATATGAGTATTACACAATAATATGGTTTGGAGGCATTAATATATTTCTTAGGGGACACCCCAAGGACCCATTTTGCCATGTAATTAGTCTCTTTTTGTTTAAACAATAATATGTTTGAATTTAATGGAGGAGAATTGTATATGCAACTACAAGGTACAGCCATGGTGGCAGCATTTGCCCCCAGATATGCAAATTTATTTATGGGATTGTATGAATAGTTATATGTTTATAACACTGATTTTTTAATCAATCTGTTGTTAAATATTTTAGGCTTATAGATAATTAAGTTTTTATTTGTGAAGGGGGACATCATAGTGTAGGGGATTTTTATACAAGGTTTGAATAGGAATGCATATTGTATTTGTTTTGATGGTGCGTGGGCTGGGATGAAAGTTAGTTTTTTTTAGATATTACAATGGAGGGTATAGTTGATGGTTATATAATAACTAAAATTTATAGGAAATTTTAACAGTGCAATTATATTTTGCATGGTTGAAGTTATCACCCCAACATACCCTGAAATCTATACCCTATGGGGAGATTTTAAGAATAAAAAGGTTATGTACTGATGAAGGGGCTTGCAAACAAGAATTGGAGAAAGCTATGCCAATGTTTTATAAGAGAGAAAAATAAGTAATTTGGGATTGTTTTGAGAGATTATATAAACAATGCAATATACAAGAGAAGCATATAAGGGAAAGAACAAAAAGGATAGAAAAAAGGAAAGGGGTACAAGAACAAATATTTTTTGTTACAAAATATACCATATTCTCTGCGAGATTAATCAGTTTGGTAAAATATTTTGGGGTGTCTTAGACAAATGTAAAAATGTGGATTTTATAGTTAAAGGTCAACCTCAAATTTCTTACATGACAGGGAGGAGTATAACATAAAATATATTTTGGTACATGGCAGATTTAGTATGCTCTTGGTGGGGAGAAATGAAGAGCATGCGTTAAAAGGAACACCTTCTTGTGGGAAGTATTCATGCTGTGGTTTTATAGTCAAAAGTTTTTTGAAAATTAATGGAAAATGTTTCAGGTTAAAGGCAGTTATGAGTGCAATAGTGAGGGGATGATATATGGCTTGAAATGTCCGTGTAATAAGTTTTATATTGGAGAAAGGAAAAGAAGTTTTTCTGTACGATTAAAGGAACACATTAGGGACATTAGCAAGGGTAGGGTGGAAAGCCCTGTAGCCCTGTATTTTCAAAAGTTTCAGAATGGTAATTCACAGGGTTTGCAAACAACAATTTTAGAAAAGATTAACAGAGGATGTATGAATGTATCTGATATAAAATGGAAGCTTTTAAAAAAGAGTCAATTTTTATTTTGAAATTCAATACTTTGTCCCCCAGAGGTCTTAATATGAAATGTAATTGGAACTGTCTGTCATAATTCAATTACAATTATTTTAATTATTTAATTAAGTAATTGGAAGTTGGGTTGTATATTTAAAGGGCTTGTAAGAGAAAATTATACTTTGTAAAGGCTGTTTTTTATTTTAATAAAGTATTTTGAGTGTTTGGTGGTTACTGATCATCTGTTTTTTTGTTCATGGCTTTTGGTGTTTCCTGCATTTGGTGGTTGTGCATAATTATTTTGGTAACTGGATTTCCCAATCTTGATTCAGAAAAGGAGACAAATAATCGATCTTATTTTCTGACTTTGTCAGTTCTATGCAGATAGAAATGTAATTGTTTGTGAATGTCCAACAAATGTAAAATGTATTCCCTTGTTGGAGAAATTTGGGCAGAAGACTTGAAGGTTGATAGACTGAATAATGTTGGATCCTGACAACACCTTAAGAAAAGATGGATTGGTTCCTATGGACACTCTATCTTTATGAAAGATCAAATAAGCATGTTTAGAAGATAAGGCTTACAGTTCTGAAACTCCTAGCCAATGTAATGACTACCAAAAATATTGTTTTACAAGTTAAAAACTTTAATTCACATTTCACGTCTGGTTCAAATGGTGATTGAGTCAGGGCTTGTAACACTAAATTAAAATCCCATGGTGGAGTAGGATATTTAAAGGGAGGTTTCAGTAAAAAGGTTTCTTTTATAAATACCTTACAGAATTGTGATGACGCTAAGGTAGAAATGTCAACTTCGACATGAAAATTAGAAATAGCAGCCAACTGTACTTTAACTGTTGATGAACTGGCCCTTTCATTAAAAACAGAAGCCCAAAATTCAAAAACTGTGGATACTGATACTAAAAAGGGATCAATGTTTTCCTGTGATGCCCAAAAAAACAAATCTTTTCCATTTTCTTTTCTAAATTTTTCTAGTGAAAGCTTTGTGGGAAGACAAAAGAATGAGACTGATAGAAGAGGACAGCCTGGGTTGTCTAGCTATTAATGAAATTGGAGAAAACAAGCGGTCAATTTGAGGGACAAAATATCCAGCTGAATCATGTCTGTCAAGTGAGACAGAAGGTTTGGAATTGGATCCAGGTTCCAAGGAGGATGAACTAGATGAAACCAAAGGAGGGGGAACCAAATCTGATGAGGCCAATAAGGGGCAATGAAGATGATTGTGCTCTTCAATCAAGATGCTTTCTGAAGAAACTTGGATATAAGAGGAGTTGTGGGGTAAGCACAGAGGAGACCCGGTGGCCAATCAAGGAGGACGCAGTCTCTTGGTGACTCCCCTGATGACCACAGTCATCCCTATCAGCAAAATCTCTTGTCTCCATTCTCATGCTGGTTTTGTTCTTAGAATACTCCCTGCTATTTTATGAATATAATACTCTGTATGACTACTGTTGTTGTTCTCCTGGCACTAAAAAGAGTCTTGAGTAATTTCTGGATTCTTTCTGATCTGGAGGGACGTTTTGGAAGACTCTTTTTCTACCAGCTTTTTTATTTCTAGAGCTGCTACTTTCCTCTGACTGGGTGGAACATCGGGAATTCTGTTTACTGTTGATAGGGGGTAGGGAAAAGGGAATTATATAGACTCTAGAAATAATCCTCTGCCCCATGTATCTTCTGTAATGTCTAGCCAGGCTCTCTGGTGCAGGATAGATGACCCCTAACTGCCTCCAGAGATGGACAATTGGGCCTCCTTTCAGGAGCACTGACAGAGTCTGTCAGAGAGAGAATCTCTGAACCCCTGGTTCTGCAGGCCTCCTCTGCTGCAAAGGTGGCGTCTTCCATTAGAGTCCCCCCCCGCTCCTGGGGGAACTATCTCCATGTGGATCATGGAAAGGACCCTGTGACTTCCTGAACCACATTTTCCAACCACCTTGTTGATTCCTAGGAAAAGGTTCTTTGAGGAGTTGAAAAATGTACACCCACTGCAGACAGGGTCTTACCATCTTGTTCACACCTGGAGTGTGTCTCTTTAACTTTAGGGCCAAAAAGGAACTTCTGTCAAAAGGTGCATTGACAAAGGAGGACTTGAAGGGCTCTGCAACATCACAAAGGCGCATCCAGGAATGCCTCCTAATGGAGACGCCTGAACCTGCTGCACGTGAGGTACCTTCAGCTGCATGTAAAATGAGACTCGTGGATGAATTAGTACTGGGCTGTAAGGTAACCAACTGTGATACCTTGGGGGGTTGAATCTGTGTCTCAGCAGTTATTGCTTCTGAGAGGGATTTGGAGAGTTCCCTCTTTGGTCTGGTGAAGTGTGCCAAATAGTTTAATGATCTAAGCCTGAAAGTCACTGAAATGTAAACATGCTTCCCAAATCTGTCCATTGCTCTAGACTCTCCGTTAGGCAGATGAAGAGATGAACTCTGCTCCTCGAGTATTTTCTTAGTGGCTGCTGCTAAGACCAAAGCATCTACTGGTATTCCTTTGCTTAAAAACTCTTTTCCCTTTGGTGGTACCAGGATCCTATCTGGTCTCTTGGAGATGGGCTCAACAGAATCAGGTTCCTTCCACATCCACAGAAAGATCAAGTCAATGAGCTAATCGGCTGGAAGAGTCACCCAGGAAGTAGATGGGCCATACCCAAATGCCTCCAGGAATACTGATTCCTCTTGGGTAGGGTTATCAGTAAACCAAACACCTTCTTGCTTAAGGATCTCCAAAATGTCTCCAAAGCAGATATCATCAGGTGGTGATCTTGGGGACCCTTCCTCTTCATCAAAATCAGAATCTTCTGTGACTGACTCCTGAGGAGAGTCTAAGTGTCTCCTCTTGCACTTTCTTTTCCTAGGGACGTCTTTGCTGAGGTGCTCTGGAGAAGTATCAGATGATATAAGGATACCCTGTTGGGTGGCCTGGAGATTTTGGGCTGGCTATCCCTGTGGAGTACAGCGACAAGGCTCACAACACAAAGACATCTGGAAACCAGATGGTAGATCTGAGGGGGTGGGACTGTCTGAATTCTTGAAGAGAATACTCTCTACTACCTCAAAGGCAGAATGTCCCAAGGAGAAGGAAGCTGATGGAGCAGAGAAGACATGCTTCAGGACCGCTGGCTCCCTCTGACCCGAAGGCAACCCAACCGAGACAGAAGTTGGAGCTGAGCTGCCCAAAGCTGAAGCCCTGAGGGACACAGAAAACTGTGACCGTTTCAGACTTGACTCTAGCACCTCAGAGCTGACAACAGGCACTTCAGCTCTGAGAGTCATCCAGCTCTGACACATTCGGAACCAGTCCACTTACAGATGGTACTGGATCTGAAGATACAACCATCTTCGGATCCAATACAGACGGTCCTGGAAGGCTTGGATCCAAGGGCTCCGAAGCCAAAGGATGGATCAAAGAAGGAGCTAAGATGGGTAGAGTGATACCAATAATGGTACCCTGACCTGAAGGGGTAGGAACCGGAAGAACTCCCATTTGTATCTGCACAGAGAGAAACCTCCTCATCATCTCATCTAACTGTGTAAGACTCCTGGAAGAATGCTAAGAAGTTAAAGAAGGAGATCTTGAGTGTCAGCGCCTCTCTAAAAAGGGGGACGGTAGCCAAGAGGAGACCGGGTCCAGACAGGATGCCTAACAGATCTGGGGGAGTTTTTTCGGCTATGAGAGAATTGGATCTGATGAGGCAGAACTTGCATCTGAAACAGTTGGATTTGAGGATTTGGTCTTTGGATCCAACCTTTTCAAAATCTTCCAGGCCGGCTCCTTGTTCGGATCCGAAGAAGCAGTGGAAGATTGTGACATCTGAGGTAGTCATTTTCTCAACTATTTTTGGCCTACTTTGGAGGATTGAGCTCAAGCCAGCGACTCTGAAAAAGCTGTTGGGAGAATTCCCTTCAAAATCCAGTTACTCTTTCTGTTGACCACAGCCCTTGGATTAAAAGATTTATGTATCTCACAAGGGACTTTCAAACAGGCAGGGCCCAGACAATAGACATAATATTTGTGGGCATCAGACAAAGGGATCTTGTGTGCGCACTCTTTACACTTTTTGAAACCCGAAGGTTTTTAGGAAAAGAAAAAACTACCAAAAATGGTAGATAGGATTATTGTAATAGTAGAAAAGACAGTTGGGGAAAACTACCAACAATGGTATCAAGTTATGCAGAAAAATGTGTAGGGATAAGGGAAGCTTACATAAAATATGAAGTATAAAACAGAAACATACTATAAAGGTATACCATTGAAAATAAACTCTTCTAACTCACTAAATGCTCAAGAGCTGACAGTGACCACATCCATATGCTAAGATGGCAAACAAGATCTGAACCCTGAGTCATTGGATCTGGCACCTATATAAGGACCATTGAGGAGAACTGAGTGACCTTGCTAAAATAAATAAGTAATGAAGAAGTATTTCTGTCTGCCATAGAATTAGACAGGGAAAAGGCAGGTGACATATTTTGCTGGACCTAAATAAATGCACCCATCATCTTTTTGTAGACAAATTTATAAATGGAATGGCATGACTTTTGAAGATTCTTGAAAAAGATGGTGTGGAAGAATCAAAAATCGTGTGTACCTCAGAATCTGAAAAAAACACACACACACAGACATACACACACACAGTTCTGCCAAGTTCAATGGGTGACTTCCCAGAATGCAGTTAAAATTAAATACACTGGAATTTTTGACATACCACAAGAATGAAAAAAATAGAACATTCTTCCACTCTTACTTTATCAGTAGGACCTGCAGAAGAATTTTTGTCTTTATCAAGTTTGTCATCTCTATCAGCCTTACGCTTCTTTCTCTTGTCTCTGTGCCCTATGCATCTTTCTCTTATTTCTGTTTCTATCTCCAAACATAGATGAATCATCAGGCTCAGCCCAAAAGGTTGAAGATGTTAAACCTGAAGCAGCACACAATGCCAAAGCTCCATTTGGAAGAGGTGTAAAGTCATTTTAATCTGTACAACTTATTTTACTTAATGTTAAAACAGCAGAAAGTATAAACTAAGCACAAATATCAATTTTCAGCAGTGAAATGTTCTGCTGCTAAACAGAATACACAAACAATGACTATATTGGGGAAGATATTTGTGCTAAAACTTACACTTCTTGAAAGCTCTGCTCTCCATATCAAAAATCATGACAACTGACAAAAAACAGACAAACAATGAACAGCTGTAGAAGTCAAGAGATCTATATATAAGTATACTACTCCTAGATTAATAATACAATAACTATTTAAGATGAATTAGGTCTGTTAAACCTGCTGCAGGTAAACTAGAAATATGTGACAATCTGAAATATGCATTTTTTTCTGTGGCAGAAAAATATATGAGAATTTCTGACCTTTTTCTTTGAATGTAAAATGAATAAATATGGAATCTGAAACTGAAGTTTAAAGTTTAACTTCCTTCCTCTGCTCTGAATCAAAAAATGTAATTAGAAGACATGTTGCTGCTCCCAGATAGGAAAACCAATGGTTATAAAAATACAATTAGAATATTCTTCAGAGAGACAGCTGACCAAGAATAAGCAAACAAGGTCATTAGTAAGTAAATGTGAAAATCTGTTTGGATGTCTCTGTATGACAAAAATAGGTGAGAAAGAGAAGAGATCAAATTAGAAAGAACAGTTGTGAAATGAAGCGCAGTACTGCTACATGTGACTTATTTCAGCAATATTATTACTCTGTCTGGAAATCCAGATAGTATAGTTAAGCCTCAGTAATTCTATTAGATAAAAAGCCAGGAAAACAGAAGATCTACAGTACAATGTTTTCATCTCTGCAATCAAAAAAGGTTTTCAGTTTCTATGTACAATTCATTATCTTTCAGTACATTTAACTGTTAACTGTACTGCTTAACTAATTCTTTTCCAATTATTTATATTTATTCACTTTTTCAAAAGGAAGCAACTGGTCATCTTTTACTTATTTATTAACAGATAAGAGGGCATTTATGAAAAAACACTGAAATCCACACCTAATTAGCCGTGCTGACTTGCTATACACTATGACTTGTGTTTATAAATATTTGACAATGAACAAGAGTAAACTGGTAACTGGGAGGTCTCAAGCCTGGTAATCTGGATGGTGGCAGTTTACTACCTTGAGTCTAGACATAAGTGTTGGATACTATTACCTGGTTTCCATGGAAATTAATATGTGTAAGAAGAGTGTGTGTGTGTGTGTGTGTGTGTGTGTGTGTGTGTGTGTGTGTGTGTGTGTGTGTGTGTGTGTGTGTGTGTGCACGCAAAGGTGCTCACACACACACATGCATGCTGTGAATGCAAGAGTGTATTTAAAGGACAGTCACTATGAGCAAGTGAATACAGAGTGTGAAGGGGGTCTTGGAAGCTATGCCAAAGACTGCTTGGTGAGATGGTTAGTGTGAAGTCTATTCTCAAATGAAAATGGTGACGGTCCATATCCAAGGGAGTGGTGCATATTTCCTGTTTATTCTTGTCATGTTCCTGCACTTAGCGAATTATATTCTAATTCATATTTTGTGTTTTATTTACTCTTTAATCTGTTTGGCATCAATCATGTGATTCAACAGACCATACCTCTGGTGGATTATTCACACTGGTGGCAATAGTCAAACTCCCATCTGTTTGCTGCCACCCTTCTCCCTTTATATTAGTTGGCCATGGTAGGATTCAAACTCCATCTCACAGTCATCTTCCTTTACAAAAGTAATAAGCATTAAAATATAATGACAGTACCACAACAGAAAAGTGTTAAACTGCAAGTGTGAGGTGACAGAAACACTAGGCCTAAAGTAGAGACAAAAGGAAATGGAAAACTGTCTAAAAAACGAAAAAAGGATTGATCTGACATGAAAAGTACATCAGTTTGAAGAACAGAAACAAATAACCATGTCTAAATAAATTGTATACAACTGAGAAATTGTTCTCTCAAACAATCATAGTTAAGGTAAAACATAATTTGGGGTAATTTCTCTGACGCTAACATGATGCACAGCACAAGAGATATGGAGAGCTACATTGTCTGCAGAGCACTGTGAGTAAACAATGAAGAGAAGGGACTTGAAGAATGAGAAAGTTTAAGATGCAGAGCCAATTAAAGACCTGCACCTTTAGTCCTTCTTTTAACAAGTATGGGTGTCTTCATACCAAAGATTTTTTTCCCCTCCATTTTTTTTAATACTTATATCACTACAAAGGGGCATGTAATCAAATAGTTTTACCACTGTCAAGCATCTGTTAATAAAAAATACTACCAGATTTTCAAACATTAGTTCTAGCACCATTTGCACATTTGGCTAGGAAAATGGAAGTGTACTGTTTATTTACAGTCTAGTACAGCATTAATAATAATAATAGAAAAAAATCCTGGCATACATGGCTGTCACATCACCACATGTAGGAAAATATTTTCCTGTTTTTTAAAAGTATTACCGCAAATATATATGCTACAGTAATGAAAATCTACATCCGAACATAAATAAAAATGCATAAATATCTGCCACTTTGTCTGTGTCTTAATTGCAGGCAGCAAAAAAATTACAAAAAACAAAGACTATATATATTTGTATTCATCTTGATTTTACATTTTAGATTCCTGGTCTGCATAAGAAAGAAAGTGAATACATACACTTTATTGTCCTATAAAAGTTTTATGAAAGGACAAAAACATATAAATATTCTGCATACACCCTAGTTTTACACTTAGGCTTTTGATGTCATGCCAAACAGTTACGTTTCCCTGATATGGCAGATTCATAAACACTCTCCATCCTGCATACTTTACATAGGGTAGAAAGGTACTACTGAGTCTCAGACCTGGCTACATGATTTATGTCCTGAATCATGTGGTCAACAGTGTAGCATGGGTCTATTATATATATATATATATATATATATATATATATATATATATATATAAATATATATATAAATATATATATAAAATATATATATTATATTGTCGAAACGGCATTACAGAGAATGCAATTTCGATGACACATAAAGAGCGAAATGCTTAAACAGCGAAAGCTCAGGTCAGGTATATTTAGTTGGGGGGGTGTTTTGGTGTGTTCTGTCTTGCTGGTCTACCAATATTTTTCCCTAGGGAAAAATTGGTGACCTGGGGTTTCGCTGTTTTAGCATTTCACTCTTTATGTGTCGTTGAAACGGCATTCGCTGTAATGCCGTTTCGACACTATAATATAGACCCATGCAGCACCCCCCAAAGATATACAGTATCCTAAACAATTCATTATGCAGTACAAGGCAATCTGTTAAGAATTTAGTGGTTTCACAGTTCAGTGTCCTAAGAAAAACAGCTCATACAATACTACCAGTTACAGTACAGCACAACTAACTGAGAACAACTCTCTTTTTTAAGTTGAATATACTAAACATTTCCTGAATTAGAAATATAGCAAGAACTATATGACCCTGCATGGCTATGTTACCTAGTGAATGGTAAATGCAATCTCTGTGAGGCTGAAAGAAAATGTGAATGGTAAATGTACCATTTATAAATCTGTTTCCAGATTATTTGAAGTTTCAAGAAAAAATGCCAAGTAACACTGTGTTTGTCTCTGGACAATATAAAAATTTGCAAACCGACAGTTATTACTTTAATTCTTTAGTGTCAAATGCCTTCTTTATTTAAAATTTACTATTCCTGGCCATCTCCTTCCAGACTGGCTTAATTTATCAATGTGTCAGTGTAACTTTTCTTTTATGTTAAATTGCCATATACATAGTGTGACACACATCAGTAATTTCTAAATCAGAGGGCAAGGCAGAATGATAGTAAATGCAAACATAATGGCTGAGGAAAAGGCCTACAGGATCTTTTTTGGGATTCCTTTATCTCAACCACTGTTATGACTGTGTGTGTCTGTTGTAGGTATACATGCTGTTAATGCATGATTCCTAAAAACAGAATACTGTGCACACAGGTACTGGCAACCATTAGCATTTCAATATAGGAGCAGGATGTTGTCCCAAATGCCACTGCTGCCAGCATTTATATTCAACACATTATATATAACAATTTTATATTCCATTAGATGACTGTGTGGTTAGTGCATATATACCTACCTGTCAATTACTGTCAGTTATGTGCTGATAGCAGTGCTGTCAGTGTGTTCCATTAAGGACTTATTTCACTGTTTATGGAATACGAAGTAAACATCTTATGGTTGCATAAGTATGTATGTATGCTAATGTGCAAACAAACCTGTATGCAACCTGCCCTACTGCTAGAGTAAAGGCTTTTATTGTGATTACCAAACACCTGGCACTGCTTAAGTGAAGGGAATGTCTCTTTCGTTACTGAACTGCAACCGCACATTATTTCTCTGGCTGCCTTCATTTGTATGGCTGCAGCACATCATAGTTACTTGAAGGTCAATGCAGCAAGCCTGTAAGATATTTATGAAGAATAAGAGAATGAGAATTGTGTAGGGCTCTGGTGTAGGACTTACATATTGTATCTGATGTTTATGAATCTTTTTTTTCCAGGCTGGAAAGATTGAAATGCAAACCCACATAAAGACAACTAGTTTAATGGCAGAATTATTCTAATGTACACTTTACCAAATAATATTAAAAATTCTTACAGACTAGAAATGTTTAAAAAAAAGCTAGACTTACACATGGGATGTAAAACCAAATTTAAATGGGAATAAGGGAATACATAGATGATATAATGACTGCCACAAGACTATGCATGTATACTTGTCTGGATAAACTCAAACGGCAATTTGTTCTGCAGAAATGAAAGTTATGTACATACAATAATGTTAAATCTGTGTGGTCTGCTTCCATCCTTCCTCAATTAATGGGTCTCGGATCCAACTTCAGACACTTTTTTTCAGACTTAGGATCAGTAGCCCAGGCTCCTCCTTTTACCCATATTTCCCTCCTGTCCCCAACATTACCTCAGATCAAGTTTGTCCTTGAACTCTGCAAAAAGCATTACATAATATATAAATATGTATTACCAGAAGACTACATGATAAAAAAAAATCTGCACTTGAGCTGTAAGAGAATTTAATGCTGTACCAGCAGCAGCTCATGAAGTCAAATCAGAAGCCAAAGCAAGAAAAAATTTCCATGAAATGGAAAGAGGGAAGGAGGGAGGGAAGTTGAGGAAGGAAGGAAGGAAGGAAAGTACATAATTTTTGTATCTACTAGTGTCTTTTCCATCCATTCTTCATCTGATGGGACAGAGTCCCCAGCTAATTAGTTCCAAGGGTGGCCTCATAAAAGGATATTCTGGAGGAAATCAGAACAGAAATCTGCCCTATCTCTGGAAAGCAAATCCAATTTGTAATGAGAAATGAAAGTATGAACATTAGACTGGCTGGAAGCAGCTCAACTGTCATTAATCAAGGCCTTAGAAAAGAAGGCTGTAGCGGTGGAAACAGCTTTTAAGTGTGCTTTTGGTGGTCTAGGTAGGGTTAAACCTTTTTGCTTACACACGTGGGAGATAATGTCAAGTCAACCATCTAGCTAAGGTAACCTTTGACACACCCTGATCCATCTTGATTTTAGAACACGAATCAAACAATTAATCAGATTTCCTAAAAGGTTTGGTTCGATGAAGGGTAGCAGTCTGTGTGGGTCTACTTCATAACATATGAAATTCAACGTTATGAAATTTCAAACACTGACACCATAACATCGAAAATTCAAAACATTGAAAACTCAGAACATTGAAAGTGTGCTTCATAACATTGAAAACTACATTGCACAAGTAAATATCACCTCCACCTACAACAACCCCTAACTAACAAACATACTTTCTACTACGATTCTGCAATCACCATACACTGAGGTGAGGAATTTAACTTTTTTCCACTGCAGTCTGATCTTGGAGTTGATATATTTAATTTACGGTGGGTGTGGGGGGTGCAGAGGGCCTTGTCCCCCAGTAGAAATGTAGCAGACAGTGTGTTTGTTAGTTAGGTCTCGTTGTAGGTGGAGAGGATGTTATTTACATGTGCACTGTAGTTTTCAGTTTTATGAAGCACACTTTCAATATTCTGAGTTATCAATGTTTTGAGATTTAGATGTTTTGGTCTCAATGTTATGAAATTCAATGTTATGAGATATCAACGTTATGAAGGGTGTCTGTGTACATCTAATAAATGGAGCATGCATTCTCCTTTACTGAAAAATCTAGATAGAAGACTGGAAGATTAATATTCTAAGTGAAATCTGTAAAGCAACTTTAGGCAAAAATAGAAAGATTGGTGCACAAAATAATCCTGTCTTTGTGGAAGATAATACATGGAGGTTGGCAAGATAAGCTTGGAGCTCTGAAACCCTTCTGCCTGAAGTAATTTTTACCAGGAAAATGCTTTTCCAAGTCAGAAATTTTAATGTCCCAAGGAGGAGTTGGATCTTTGAGTGGGGGGAGTTTCTAGGAAGAAAGGTACCTCTGAAGAAGGTTTATCAGAATATGAATAAGGCTAAAGCTTTGCACAATTTATTTGAGGCTAAGGAAGTGCTATTCTCTCCCATATGAAAATTTTAGATGGCCACTAGTTGAATTTTGACAGCTGAATAACTAGCTCTGTTATGGAAAATGCTGACATAGGAGCTGAAAAGGGATCTAGATTTCTCTGTGAAGCCCAAATGATTTCCATTTACTTTTGTAAACTTTCTCAGTTGTCAGTTTTTGAAAAGAAGTAAGAATATGGACTACTTCGTTTGAAAGCCTGGACTGACTAGCCATCACTGGAAGATGAGAAACCATGCAATTAGCTTCAAGACTCGAATATCCAGATGAGTCATTCTGGACAGATAAGTCAGTAGATCTGGATTCAGATCCAGCACCCAAGGAGGGTGTACCAGATGAGGCCAGAGGTAGGGAAATCACACTTGCCAAGGCCAAAAAGGGGCCAATGAGAATGACCTTTATATGCCACTGTAATGTTTTCTCTAGAGATTTGGGATTGGGGTTGTTGGTAGAAAATGTATTGGAAGGTCAACCATGGATTAGGCAGTCTCTCAGGGACACCCCCTTTGGGGGTATCACAGCAAAGAATCTGCAGCATTTGGAATTGACTGGAGAAGCTCACAAATCTCAGAATGGTTGGCCCCATTGACAAAAGATTTATGTTACCACTGTTGGGTTGACACTCGGTACTCAACCTGCCTTCTAGGATGTTGGTTTTCCCCAGACTGTGCATTGCCATTAGAAAATGGATGGAAAATATCACTCATTACCACACTTTCATTGGTTCTTGACAGAACTGGTAAGAACATGCTTCCCCTAGTTTGCTGATGTACCAGACTACTGACATGTTGGTCTGGACAGAAATCACCCCTAGAGGAAGGACATCCTCAACGGCCTGCAATGTTAGGAGGACTACCATCATCTGTAAGACATTGATGTAAGGATTGGCTTCTGATGGGGACCATGTGCTACCAAGCCCCCCCCCCCTTAGGAAGCATCCATCATCACTTTGGCTTTGGAAGAGGGAAGACCAAAGGGGCAGCCCAGAAACACCCCTGGAGAATGAATCCACCAATTTAAATGATTTCTGAAGATCCTTGTTAAGCATAGTGGAAAAATCATGGTATGGAATCTAATGGATCACTGGGCCACTACTGTCCACTGCAACACTCTCATATAATATTTTGCCAAGGGGACCAAAGTATTGGAGGTTGCCATCGATCGTAGAAGTTGAATAACTAGTCTGATAGGAAAGCTGTTAAACTTGATTTTTTAGGGTTAGTATGTTCTCCGGTAGCCTTGCAATTTAAATGGTTGTACCCAGATGACCTCCTGTGAACTCCAGAAAATGTACTGAGGGAAAACTGGGATTTGTCCTGGTTCACTGTTATGCCTAGGTCAGACCAAAACTGAAGCAAGTAGTCTCTTGTCCAGAGTAACAGATTCCTGGTAGGATTGGTAAGGAGCCAGTTGTCTAGATATGGGAAGACTTGGAACCCTTGCAACCAGAGATGAACTGCAATCATTGCCATGCATTTGGCGAACACCTGCAGGCTGTAGTGAGACCAAAGGGCAGGGCTCTGAACTGAAAATGACTGACTCCCAGACAAAAGCAAACGAATTTCCTGGAGTGTCTGTCCATTTTGATGTGTTAGCACACAACCTGAAGGTCTATCGAGCATAGCCAGTTGTCTTTCCTCTGAAAGTGGAGGATAGATTAAAAAAAGGAAAGAAAGAAAGAAAGGGAATGATAGACTGTACCATGACCATCCACAACTTTGTGTGTCTGACAAACTGGTTCAAGTGACTGAGGTCCAGAATTGGCCTTAAGTCCCTGTTCTTTTCTGGCTCTAAAAGGAAGCTGGAATAAGTTTGAAAACCTGGATGGTCTAGTGGGACTTCTAGGATGGCTCACACATCTAGCAGCTTTTTTACTTGTAATGTTTCTGCTTTGCTTTGGGAAGGTGGTATTTTAGAAGTTTACTTCTAGTGGAGATGGATATAGAAAGGGAATAAAATAATCTTTAACAATTACTGTATGACACCTAGTCATCTTTGGTGATAGAGGTCCAGGCTGCTGGGTGCAGAGACAAGAGCCATTGACTGTCTCCAGAGTGCAGCAGTCGGGACACCATTCAGGAACAGTGAAAAGGCCTCTTGGAGAAGGGACCGTTTAAGCCTTGATTCTGTGGTCCTCGTCTGCCAGGAGGGTGATGTCTACCATTAGAATAGCCCCCTCTGCATCAGGGAGAATCTGTCTACACAGGAATCTCAAGTAAACCCTTGAAACTTCCTAAACCACAGTTTCTTAACCCCCTTCTGGTTTTTAGAGAAAGTCTTTTTGGGGGCTAAAGAACAATATAGCTTCAGAAAGAGTTTTTTTATACTGTTCATTCTTGGAGATTATATATTTGATCTTAGGGCTGAACAAGGCCGACTCATCAAAAAGGGTGTTGATAAAAAACATCTTAAAAGGCTCCTCAAAATCACAGAAGCAGACCCAGGCATGCCTCCTTATTGTAATACCTGTTCTTGTAACTCTTGATACATATTCCATTGTGCTGGATATGGGCAACATGGAGAAGTTTGACAGGGACTGAGGGGTGACCAGCTGAGAGTCGACTGTTTTCTGTCAAATACTCCTGGGGGTAGTCTATGTGTCTCCTCTTACACATATGCTTCCGAGGAGCCTCTACAAGGAGAAGTTCTGAAGAGGACTCAGAAGCCTGATGAGAGTCTAAACTGAGGACGGTTCTCAAGGCTACTGTGAAATGGCTGTCCCGATGGGATAGACTGTGCAGGATCAAGACCCAGGGCTATCAATTAAGGAGAGCCTGAAGCTAAGAAGGGTAAAGATGTCCACTCTCCAGCCTTGGGCACAGCTACCTTTCCACTGCCTCTAAGGCAATAACTGAGGGGGAACCAAATATCACTCCAGCAGGAGGTGAAGCTGACACTCCAGCAAGATTAAGAGTACCAGCATGACTGATCAGAGATTGAAGCTGGAGCTGAGCTATCTAACACCAAGTCTCCGAGGGGAAGGGATAACTCCAATAGCTTTGAAATCAATCCATTTCCCCAGACTTGGCACCAAAGCATCAGAGCTGGTTGGGTCAGAGACAATGGCTAAATGTATGACTTTTGTACCTGCTAAAAGTTTTAATTATACTAACACAATGATCAATTTAAAACTGTATTTAAGAAAACTTAATTTTACACTGTTATATCAAAACAGCATTTATAGTACTGGGACTATCCATTTAGCATTAGTTCTACTTATAATCCACCCCTCCACCCCCAGTTAGTTATTTATGAAAAGATGTGACAACTTGATTTAGAAAGGTTATATTGCAACAATATGAGGCACAAGAAAACTGATAATAACTTATCTAATAAAGAATAAGAACTACTTAAAGTATTACAAAGTGAGAAAATTCATATCATGAAACCAGACAAGGGTGAGGATCAGTAATTATGGGTATTGAAATGTATAATGAAAAAAGTGAATATCTTGCATATTGATACATATGTAGAGGTATTATTAAATGAACTTAACACTGCATATAGGAAAATATATGTTCAGCTAAATGATATTTTTTTAGAAAGAAGAATAGATGTTGATTTATACAACTACTTAAATATTATAGTTCCTAGAGTCCCAGTTTTTTATGGAATACCAAAAATCTACAAGAATAAGGACAATCCCCCTATACATCCACTCGTGGATGAAAGGGATTCCATAACATCAGATTGCGCAAAATACTTAGGCCACGAACTTATGATCATAATAAAAAGGAAAACACAAATATGTAAAGATTTGTGGTCCTTCCTGGAATCTATGAATAATATTTAATTACAGTGAAGAGGATTTTTCGGTAACTACAGATGTTACCGACTTATATACTGTCATCCCTATGGCTTTGGGGTTGGAATGGGTCAATGAAATGTTAGTGGAAGAAAGAATACCCCAGGAAAGAGTCAACTTAATTATAGAGCTTCTAGAACTGGTTTTGACCAACAACTTTATTTTTTTTAACAACAAATACTATCTACAGAAGAAAGGAGTAGCCATGGGCTCCCCATGTGGTGGGGCCTATACCAACATAATCATGGCATACTGGGAGAAAGACTTCATTTTTAATACCCCATATAATGCTAACATAAGAGCTTACTATAGATTCCAGGGTGACATATGCTTGATCTAGAGTGGGACTTATCAGTCTTTAGAAGCGAAGGAAGACATAAGGCCACCATACATAGAAAGGAGACATACTCCAACAGCTTTCTCCATTTTATTAGTTCCCACCCAGAACATCAAAAGAAATCAATAGTTAAAGGCCAACTTGTTAGGGCTGCCAGAATGATCACCAGATGGCAAGATTTCTTGGAAGAATGTTCTTTTTTACGTTCTTTGTTTATAAAAAGAACATACCCCCCTGTTAGATGAAATTATTTGGGAGGTCACCAGAAAAAGGGAAAGTGGCCACTTCAAACCAATTTTAAATGGAGGGGATATAATCCATTTTGAAAACAGTTTGGATGTAAACCTCCATAAAATCTTAGAAAGAGAGATACAGTCAGAAGATCTACTCTCCCAATCTGAAAAAACGCCAAATAACCCTGATTTTTCAAAAGTGTTTGTTGTTACCTTTACGAAAGATTTTAGACTTTTGAAAGGAGAATTTGAGAAAAATTGGCCCATTTTACTAGAGGATTCAGATATGAGAAGTAGGATGGGTGACAGACCCATCACAGTTCGTCGTAGAGGGATGAACTTTAAAGATTTATTCAAAAATACAGGAGAGGCAAAGAACTTAAGCCCTTACGGCATGTTTAAATGTGGGGCATGTAAATGGTGCCAAAGAGTAAAAACAGGAGATGAATTTCAGGTAAGGGAGAGATGTTTTAAAATAAAAGGGAAATAAAATGTAAATCCAAAGCAGTGGTCTACATTGCAACTTGCGAGACATGCTTGGTGTTTTACATAGGAAAGATGGAAAGGGGTTTACATCAAAGTATTTATGAACATGAATATGCCATCAGGAGAAATAATTTAAACAATGCCCTTGTGAAACACATTATGGAGCAGTAAGGGCATCAGTTTAAATTTATGGCCATTGATCATAATGAAATAGATGATAAAAAATCATGGGGAATTAGAATTAATGGAACTTAGATGGCAAGTACATTTGCAAGCTTATAGGTGGCCAGGGATTAATGAAAGGACTTCAATTACTCCAGTCCTGAAAATTAAAGAACTTGAAAGAAAGAAAATCCACTAAGAATGTGGTTTGCGAGACATATAAATATGTATTTGCAAGCATAATTTTAAGAAACTGGGGATAATGTTTTGACATATATTGTTAACATAAACATTATTGCATCATTATATTCATTTAAATATAATATTACTTGTATAAATGCTGAATGTTGTTTGTGTTAAGACTTAAATGACACCGCCACAGTGTCTTAAGTGAAAATGGTTAAACCAATCAAAACAGTGTGCTAGTATTTAATCATGGAATTAACTATTCATCTGGTTATTCTGAAGGAGTTTAACACTGGTCCTGACGAAAGCACTCACGTTTTATTGTTTTATAAAATAAAGTATTTTTGGATTTTATTTGGCACACTGTTATTTCATTTTAATAAGAATTCAGAAGTTGTCTGGTGATCCTATTTCACCTCTGAATTTCCTGGTTTTGGGTCAGAGACAATGCCTAAGTCAAGACAGACCACAACCTCAGACATGGCATGGGCAATCCAGAAGAGCTCGGCTTCAACATCGTTGAACCCAGAAGTCGGATCAGGGTAGGAGTAGCCATAGATAAGGGAGAGAGTCCAATGGAAGATGGAGTCGGAAGAAATGCCAACTGAATTTGGTTCTTCAGGAACATCCTTATCATTCTATCCACCTCAGCTCATGTCAAGCTTCCAGTAGACCTGATGGTCCTCAATGACAATGATGTAGAAGCTTTTCTCAAAAATCTCTGTAAGGACCTCTCCTGCAAAACAGGTGACTACAGCCTGGGAGAGAATGGATCTGGGGAAAACCTCAGCTTTGGAAGAGGGGTGGGGGGGGGAGTCTTGGAATGAAATGGAATTGGATCCGAGAGACTTGTTGGATTTGAAGGCTTGGAAGTTTCTGCTGTTGGAGCCAAAGACAAAATCAACTATAGAGAATGATCAAGGGATTGCTTCCTTTTCTCTTTGTCTTTGGGCCTGGCACTCTTATCCCTCTCATGATTATCTGGGGTCTTTTTACTCTAAGGGGAAGCTCCAGATGCAGAGCTGGAGGAGTCAGAAGGGATGAGACCCTTAATCAGGAGTTTGTTCTGTTGCTTAATCATGACCCAATGACCAAATGTTGTGAAAATAGAGCAATCTTCTTCTAAATGAGCTACCCCAACCAGTATATACATTTTGGGTGGGAGTTAGAATTTGGCATCTTGTGGCTAAGAACCACACATTTCTTAAACTCTGTAGGTTTATCTAACATAGTCCATGTAAGAAAAAGGAAGACGCATAGAAAAAGACCACCAGTAATGGTAAACAAGTAATAAACCAAGAAAAAGGGAGATCGGTGTAAACCTAGAGAGAAAACCAACAATGGTAAAGAAAGATTACTAGACAACAACTAGTAATAAGACAGAAGCACAGAAGGCATGAAAGCCCTAGGAAATAAAAAGTTTTTTTTTTTATTGCTGTTAATGGGAAAGGGAAGGCACTATTACAACAAAAGGAAGAGGTTGCAAAAACACCAAGAAGAATATCTCAAGTATTTTAAATATCAAAAAACAAACAGCCTGAACCATGAATCACATCTGAACTCTATTCATGACAAATGAGATATGGGGTAATCCTGGGGAATAGGAGGGGATTATGGGTAAGAGGAAAAGCCTGAGCTACGGATCCTATGTCTGAAAAAAGCAACCAAGGTTGGATCTTGGTCCATCAATTGAGGAATGGATAGAAAAGACTACATTAGTCACATGGATGCCCAAGCTATTTTTTCTTTAAATATGGGCTGCAGACTGTATACGGGAAGTCAAAAACAATGCCTTTATAAATGGTTACAAAAAAAATAATTAGTTTAATACTGCAGTTATAAAAATCTCCTATTTAATTTCATTACTGTCCACAAATTAGGGCCATTACTCAAGCTGCCTCAAACATATAACATATACTACCAAAATTCAAAACAACTAAGACACTCTTTTCCATTAATTCAAACCATGTTACTTCTGTATTATTCTCCTCATAAAAATGTGGCAGAAAAATTACACTGTATAATACTAAGTAAAGTAAAGTTGTGTTAGACATTAAAGTATATTTGCTGTTGCAGTCCTCATCTATAGGATATCCTGCCCATAGGTAGCCTTAAGGTTGGACCAACTTCCAAAGCTGCACTTTTCTCCAGCAGCTTCGGTCAGCTGCCTGCCCCTAACATGCAAGAAGTTCAGTTATATAAGAGGTGCATTGGTCAAATTTTTCAGACTATTCTTTCCCTGGCTGGGATACAAGCCTGCGCTTGATACAACAGCACAAGTACACCATATGAGGGGTTCTCCACCCCAAAAAGCAGGTCCAACCACAGGCCACCAATCTCTTTCTCTGGGCTCTTGAGTAAACTCAAGGAGGGAGGTGGAAACTGTTACAGAGATTAGAGGAAAAGCAGTGTATAGTAAAATAAGAGAGACCCTAACACAAGGATGCCCAGGATAAATACAGAGCATAAAGGATGGAAAAATCGACAGCAAAAAAAAATGTACCTGAGCATCTGCACTTATGGAAAGTTCATAACACAAGTATTCTCCATTCATTAAAATGTTCATTGTTGTTATCCTCATCAATGGGAAAACTCCCAGAGTATTTGTCCAGTTTGCAATTAGCCCAGATGGGATCCAATAGAAGAACAAGGCCTTGCAGGATAGCAATGTCCAGACTACAACACTTTAAAAAGGCATGGATTTAGGACTAAGTAATTGCTTCTAAAATGGATTAAGTACTGACTCCTCTAAAGAAGGCTGTGGTAGCGGCTCTGGTTTACTTGACTGTGCATTAACATGCTCTGAAACAAGACTTTCAAGATGGCTGCACATTGAGGAATAGCTTAACTCTAGCTCTCACAGTATGAAAACAGAAACTCAACAAAGAAGGCCAGTAAACGTTTGCGTTTATTGGTAAATTTCACTAACTGGCTAGTAAGTGTACTGCCTGGATGCCAGGAACAAAGAAATACAGACCACCTGAAAAAATTCAGCTACAAAAAGTGAGGAAAAAACACTGAATAAGGAAAGTTCAGCAGCTATTCAGCAAAAAACAATGCAATCTCCAGACATGACTTCCAGTAACCTACAGGAAGATATAAGACAACTGCATACAGACCTGGTTAAAATAAGCTGGAGTATATCACCACAAACAACAAAAGGCTGGAGAAAATTGAGGAGACTTTAAACAGATATTCAGATGAGGTGATAAAGCTGCAAAAATCAGAGGATGACATGAAGAAAAGGCTGGCTGAATATGAGACTGTTCAGGAAGAGATGCTTAAAAAATAACAGAATTAGAGGACAGAGCAGATAGGAAAACATGAGATTTTCAGCTATACGAGAGAAATTGGAAGGAACAGACTGCATTAATTTTATAAAATCACAAATAAGCAACTGGACTGGTATTCCAAAGCAGGAATTGTTAGTTGAAAGGGCACACTGTGTGTATATGCTCCAAACCTGGGTATGAGAAAGTAATCCAGACCTTTAATAGCAAAGATGCAATCCTACCAGCAGGAGGAGCTGAATGTGATAAAACTGTAGCAGAAGGACAAAATACTAAAAGTGGGAGACATCAGAGTGTTTGTGGAGAATGATTACGCATAGTACACCAGGCAGAAGAGGATTAAATTCATTCCACTATTCAGGGAATGTCTAGATGCAGGTGTGAGATTCAAACTGCAGTACCCAGTTGTCTTCAAGGTATTCTTCCCTGTAGGGACAAAATCATTTTTTGATGAAGTACATGCTAAGGAGGAAATACAAAAGTTTGTCCAACAAAAGGTGAGCTGTGAAACTGAAGGAGATTCTGCTTCTTGTTATTCTGGTAATAAAGACCATAGAGAGACTGTACCTGTGAAACCTTTTCCACTGTTTCAACTGAAAATGTTGGAGAGAAGGAAGGGAACTGAAGAGCTGACTAGAAGAATTGAGAGCACTTTGGAAATAAATCAGAGACAGGATCTGAAAGATGGAGAAGAGCAGTAATAAAACCATTACCTCAGTGTGGGATTACAATGCAATAATTATATTTGTGAAATATGACAGAACAAGAAAATCAGAAAATACTGGACTTTTTCAGATTTGTTGGACTTCTCGGGGGCTCTAAAGTATATGCCCTACTTCATGTCATTAATGTTTGGAAAATGCTTTGGGGAGGGAAAAAGAGAGAAGAAAGTTAACTGTAAGTAAAGAAAACACTTGTTTTCTTAATAGTACTATTTTTGTGGTGTATGCATTTCTCTGCATGCTATAAAGTTTCCTCTGTTATTTTTAAGTAAAATGGCGATTGTAAATAGGTGCTGATGTTCTTTCTTTCTTCCTGCCTTCTCTCTTTCTTCTTGTTCAGTTTTAAAAATGTAGGCACTGCAATGTAAATCAAATGGTTAAATGTGCTTTTTCTCATTCTTGCAGGGGGGAATGACTGGATTAAGGACCTAAGATAGATTCAGTAACAAGTTTTAAGACAAAGCAAGTAAATGAAAAAGAATATTGAATATTGAATATTATGAGGCCTTTTCTAGCAAATAAGTATATGTTTAGTAGCAATTCTGCATCTTGCCCTCATGTCTCCATGGAAACAATCTGATATAGAGAAATTGACTGTCTGGTTCTCATGTCTCAATGGAGACAATCTGATAATGAAAAATTGTCTGTCTGGTTCTCATGTCTTCATGGAGACAATCTGATAGAGAAATTGCTTACAGTCTGGTGGAGAGTGATTGTCTAGGGAGAAAACAACAAGAAAAATAGAATCTGGATAGGGGATAATGTTGTCTGAAAGCATTCAGAGGTATTCACAGCTGGAACAGCTATAAAGATAAGACAAAACCAGTTAGCATTTAGTAGAAGCACAGGGTGTACCATGCGTCTTAGCATGGATAAACTTTCTTTTATGTTAACTCAAGTCTGTGAGCGTGTCTGTCAGTTTGGGACATTTGTTCTGATTAGGAGGGCAAAACTTCAATATGTGAAGATGTACATAGTTTTGTGTGGGAGTATTACATTAACAGTTTTTAGGTGGGTATTGGGGGTTTGTTTGCTTTTTGTTTGAGGACTTTCAATGAAACAAAAAGTTTTGTAAGATGTGACATAGGCTCAAATGGATATGAGAAGAAACAACTATATAAAATTTCAACCTGCCAAACAGTGCATGCATGAAACACAAAAAACTGGAACTAGACATTTAACAAAAAAGGTGTTACACATAAAAAGGTGGGAATAACAACTCGTTAAAACAATGATTCCTTCTGTATTGCCTTTAAATATGAATGGTCTAACAGATAAATACAAAAAGGAAACAATAGTGAACTATATTAAAAATGTAGAGTGCAAATAGCTAACTTACAGGAGACACACTTGGAAAGAATAGAAAATGTGAATTTCATAAAGAAAGGTTTTCAGGATGGTTATTCAGTGGAATATCTGGGACAAAGGAAAACAGGAGTACTTATCTTAATTGCAAGAGGAGCTCCAACAGTGACAGAAGAGGATAAAAAAAGAGATGATAATAGTAGCTATATAGTGCTAAGGGGCTACAGACAAGGGAGGAGGATTACACAGGCATTTATTTATATTCCAACTAAAACTGTTATAATGACGCTTAAGAAAATTCTGGGAGAAATAATCAGTTTTCAGCAAGGAATATTACTTAAAGGTGGGGACTGGAATTTGATCTGCAGCAGTGACGATGTCTCTTGGGGCCCAGAAGGGAAAGTATAACAATGTAAGGTAGATTTTTGAAGACATTTATGAAAATATCTGACATGGAAGATGTGAATTCAGTAATAGGAGCTCATAAAGAATTTATATATTATTCCCCAATATATAAAAACTGGGCTAGGCTAGACAAAATTTACATTTCACAGTAACATCAATGTGCATTTAAGTGAAGATCTTGATACACACACAATAACTATTTCAGATCATGCGCCAATAACAACTAAAATAATAACACAGGGTAATGAAATAAAAATGAGACATTGGCGCTTTCCCACCTATCTGTTGAAAAGAGAGGAATTTAAGGAATGGGTAGTGGTGATTAATCAAGGATAAAAAGTACTTCTGAATATATAGCTAGGGAGTGGGATAAAATTAAAGTGGAGTTTAAAAAAGGGTGGAAATATGCTTAAGAAGTAACAATAATTATTTAGAAAGGCTGACAAATGTTTAAGTATTGCAGAATAGGGGGAATCTCACAGAACAAGAAGAGGATCAACTGCAGAATGCTAAGCAGAAAATAAAGGATTACCTTGATAATATAAACAAGTTTAGAAAGATTGCTGTTAACCAACTGTTTTTAATAACAACACTAGAGCACAAAAACGTTTAGCACGACGACTCAGGAAACAGAAAGTAGAAAGGGCTGGTGCCAAGCTTAGGGAACATACAACAAGGAAGGTAACAAGAGATCCTGTACAGGTATTAGAAATATTTTGGGAATTCTACGAAAGTCTGTATAAAGCAGACAAATATGGAAATCAAGAAAAGATGCAAATGGAAATGCATATGGAAGAATTCAATATGCCACGGTTTGAGGTAGATGAGGCTCAATTAATAATGGTTAGGATAGGAGGAGATGAGATTAGAATTGTGATGTATAACCAATCTACATAAAAGTTCCCAGGAATAAAGTTTTGAAGCTAGGAGGGGAAAAATGATGAAGACTGCAAGGTTTTGATTAACAATATTTTAAGAGGAGGAGAAGTACCAACATGCTGTAAGAAAGCAGTGGTACCTGTAGTAATACCTAAAGAGGATAAAGATCCATCAGTTCCAGCTTCATACAGGCCAATTTCAACACTAAACTGTGGTTATAAAGTGTTCATGTTGATAATGGCTAAAAGAATGGCAAAAGTAATGCCAAAATTGATATCTATGGATTAATGTTTTTTGTGGAGGGGAGGCAAACATATGACAATATTAACAGAACACTGATAATCCAGAGGGAAGCAGAATGTAAGAAAATACCCTTGCTGTTGTTGGGTCTTGATGCAGAGAAAGCATTTAATAGACTAAGCTGGGACTTTATGAGCATGGCACTGGAAGCCTTTGCATTTCCTGAAAAAAATGATAAGGTTCATAGGTTCATAGGTAGATACTGGGCTATCTGCCCTAGGGCATTTATAAGCCTAGCCAGAGTGTAATTGGCTTCCGCCTCCCTATTAGATTAGCCTACTGTGCCTCTGTAAAGTAGATCACAGAAGGTACCCTTTTACGATTAGTTTACTGTGCCTCTGTCTAGCAGGGACACAGAAGAGATCCCAGGGGTGAATATGCGATTTCCCATCCACGTATCCAGATTTCGCTTGAAGAGGGTCAGCGAGGGGCTATGTCTAACAAGAATTGGGATTCTATTCCAGAGTGAGGGGAGCCTCTGGGAAATGAATCTGTCCCTCCAGCATGTCCTATTTATTTATGTGCTGAGGTTTAGGTCCCTGGAGCGTGTAGCTCCAAGGGACTTGGTTTATTTGAGGTGGAGCATGTCTATTAATTTAGGGTTTGACATGACTTTGTACATCAGGAATAGATCGCCTCTGAGTAGGCGGTAAGCAACTGAGTACAGCTGAAGTTTCTTTAGTCGAGCTGCATAGGACATCTGTTTGTAGCCCATGATCCTCTTGGTGAGGTACTTTTGGGGTCTATGAATCTATGAATCCAGTTGCTGCAGGTGTCGGGTAAGGTACATCCCAAAAGGGGCATTGTATTCAATTATGGGCCTGATGAGTGACGAGTAGAGGGGCACAATGACCTCTCTTGATCTAGATGCGAACCCTTTCGTGATAAGGTGGGCTATATAGAAGGTCTTTCTAACCACTTTGGCAACGTGATTATCAAATGACAGATTACTATCTACGTTGGTCCCCAAATCTCTAATTACTTCTTCCGTACTTAATGGATTACCACCTATGTGGTAATTTGTGGGCACCTTGTTTTTCCCAAAGGGGATGACTATGCACTTTTTAGCATTTAGCTTGAGGCCGTGGCTCTGGCACCAAGCATCCGTCTGTGTGAGACCCTTTTGGAGGATGCTTGTGTCAGCTGGAAATTCGATTATGGCCCCCAGTTTGCAGTCATCTGCGAACTTTGTCAGCCATAATCCCCCCATGTTAGCCTGAACCTCAGAGAAGTATATACCGAACAAGAGAGGTCCCAGAACTGAGCCCTGTGGGATGCCACTTGTAACTGATTTGGATTCGGACATGGCACCTGCGAGTCTGACCATGTGGGTTCTATCTCTGAGCCAGTTTGCAACCCATCTTGTGATATAGAGGTTGATATTTAAGCTGGTAAGCTTATTTATGATGCCCGAGTGGGGTATTGTGTCAAAGGCTTTTGCGAGGTCCAGGTAGGCTGTGCGGACTACCTTGCCCTCATCTATGGCTTTGGTAACTGTTTCAAAGAAATCAACTAGGTTTAAGAGGTAAGATCTGCCCTTAACAAAGCCGAATTGGGTAGGGTCCAGTGTCTGGAGGCTCCCAATGTCTTTGTTTATGAGTTCCATGATAATACGGTCCATAGCTTTACAGACCAGACTAGTCAGGCTTATGGGGCGATAGTTTCCGGGGTCCGTTGTGGCACCACCTTTGTGGAGTGGGACCACTGTAGCTGTACGCCATTCTTTGGGTACATATCCTGTAGTAAGGCTAAGTTTGAACAGTGACTTAATGTGAGGGTTCAGTTCTTCTTGGAGCTCATTTAAGACACAGCCTGGGACACCGTCCAGTCCCTTAGATGCTGTGTTTTTTGCTTTGGAGATGGCAGCTTTCACCTGTGCATCTGTGATGTCAGGGAGGTTACATTCAGTATGGATAGGCATTTGCTCCTTTGGGGGGAAGGGGGGAGAAGTTTGCGCTGAATCTGTCTGCCAGGATGTTGGCTATGTCTGTATGTTCAGTATATTTTGTACCGTTATGCAACAATTCAGAGCATATCTGGGAGTTTCTGCCCATGTTCCTGACATAACTAAAGAAGGCCTTGTGATTATCTTTAGTGTCTAGGGCAATTTTTCTTTCGAAACTGGCCTTTGATGATTTTATGAGGGATCGAAGTTTCTTGCTAATACTGATCAGAGATGCCTTCCCTTTTTGGGATTTTGCTCTGTCATGTAGTAGCTTCCTCCTTCTGTTGTATAGCTTATTTATGGCCGGGGTCCACCAGACCGGTCTCCTGTTTTTGGAGGAGTGAGTCTTGGTTTTATTTGGGATAGCACGATCCATGCATTCCTGCATGTGCTAATAGAATGCATTTGTAAAGGATTCTGCGGATTGGACTGTATTATCCTCTGGCCCAGGGGCTTTGAAGGATTCCACTTCAGTCTTGAGAAGTGCAAAATTGGCTTTTGAGAAATTCTTTACAGTGATTTCCTTGGCTGGGGGTGGGGATGGGATATGGATGTCCAGGGAAATTTGTTTATGGTCTGATCTTACCAATGAGGGGTTTACCTCTGGTGTGGAACATAAAGTCCCCATGTTGGTGATGACCAGGTCCAATATGTTGTTCCCTCTTGTGGGAGTGGTGACCAGTTGTTCCATTGCGTTAGAGTTTATAAATTCAAGAAACCATTGGGCGAGGGTGTTTGGGCTAGAGTAGATTTCCCAGTCAATGTTTGGGTAGTTGAAGTCACCCAATAACATAGTGTTTGGAGAGACCTTCATATTCTCCAGTGTTCTCAGGAATGTCAAGTGGGGTTCCTGTAATAGGGAGGGTGTTCTGTAGCAGGCTACAAACTGAAAGGCAGTTTTGCCCGCTGTTAGTTGCACATGGATGGTTTCCGATGCTTCGTGCAGTGCCACTAACCTGGAGGTGTAGGTATCTTTGATGAATATAGATATTCCCCCTCCTTTTGTGGTTCGGTCCGAGTTTTGGGGCCGAAACGCATGGTATGAGTTATAACCTGGTAGTGCTGGGGTGCTCTCAGGAGCCTTGAACCAGGTTTCTGTTACTGCACAGACATCGATTTTCTCCATACTGAGTAGAGCCTCGAGTGCGTGCATCTTGAGGTTTAGACTTCTGGCACTGAGTAGCATTACCTTTAGTTTTTTTATCCTTGGGTTGTCTATGGAGGTGGGTTTGTCCTTTGAGCCTTGCTTAAAAAAGGCACTATGGGGGTGGCAAGAGCCTTGGCCAGTATACGAAAGCCTAAGGGTGACAGGTGCAAGCCGTCCCTAGCGAAGCAATGTGGCTTGTCGAGCATGTCATCCCAGGCTGACAGACACTGGATCCCCTTTGAATGACACCAATACTTTAGCCAATTGTTGAAACTGATAATTTTGTCTTTATACTGTGGCATCATTCTTGGTGAGGGCAAGATGCTACTCAAGGTCAGGGTCATACCAGCCTGGGCTACATGGTCAGAGAGCTCCTCTATGTCTCTTTTCATGTAGTCCAGGGAGGTACGTCTCAGGTCATTCACACCAGCATGGACAATGACGGAGTCATACTTGTACTTGCTTTGGAGTGACCTGAGTGCTTGCATTATGTGGCAGATCCTGGCACCTGACAGGCAGCTTACAGTGACCTTCTCCTTGTTCAGTCTGGTGAGCGGGATGCCAGTGTGCCGGACAACAGAGTCCCCTATAACAAGTGTATTTGGTGTGTTGTTTGGCCTTAAGGGCTGTGACTGTGAGGCAACTGATTTTGTGAGATATGTGATTTGTGGGTATTGTTGAGGGGTGGCTGTTGCTTGGATAGCTGCTTAGGAGGTCTTTGCTGTTTAGGCAGATTTTTATTTAGAGCCTCCGAGTACGTTTTTGTGTGTTTATGTGTTGGGTATGCAGATGCAATAGGTCTGTGTGAGACTGGATTTGTGGTGTGGGTGTTTACCTTTTCCTCCTGACTGACTGTGCCAGTCTTGGGTTGAGAGAGCTCTGTCTCCAGTTTGGCTGTATAACTGCTTCTCTCACATGTATTAGAGTTTGTTGGAAGGAGGAGAGGGTTGTCTGTGTACATAAGGCAATTGTAACATTGCCTCAAAATTCCCAGATTCACCAGCTGGACTGGAGAGTAACCTTGAAACTGACCCTTGGACATACCAGATTAGTATAGGGAACTGTTTTTTTACTGATCAGATTAGGGAAGGGAACTGATTTTTCACTTGATCAGGAAGGACCAATCGGGAGCCTAATACTTATGAGAAGTCAAGGAGGGTGTAGTGCTTTAGTTAGTTAGTGTTTCCTTATAAGAGCTGAGCAAGTGCAGGGCTTTAGAAAAAGAACAGAGTGATTACTTTGAGAGTTTGAACAGTTCTAAGAGAAAAAGTGAAGAGCAGACTTTGTGGAGCCTGGAATAGTTTGAACCTGTTTAGACGGTGGTGCCCGATGCTGCTCAGTGCGCAAAACTGCGCAAAAAGAGAGTTGTAGGGTTGGTTAGGAGGATATATGAGGGATTGGAGGTGAAAATTAAAGTGCATTGGGACTTCTCTGATAACTTCTACCTGGGCGCAGGAGCCAGGCAGAGTGTCCTCTTTTCCCCTTAGTTATCTGAATTATATTTAGAACCATTGGCAAAGAAAATAAGGGACTCAGAAATTCAAGCATATAATTCCTATGGTAGTCAAAAAAGCTGGTTCTATTTAAAGATGATATTATTTTATACCTAACGAAACCAGAAAGAGACATTACAGTATTGGGGAACATTCTGAGACAGTTTCAAATCTTTTTGGGATGCAAAATTAAAGAAGCTAAAACAAAGGCAATAGTGGTAAATTATGTACCCATACGAATTGGTTCAGTAATATCCATCGAATATAAAAACTGGCAGGCAGAAATGCAAAAAAAAACAATTTAATAATCACAGAGATACAAATAAAAAGAAATAAAAACTAGATGAGCGCTTTCATACCACAACTGGGTACTTCATCAGATCTAATTCAAAGTGCAGTGCAGGTATCCTTGCATATGTTAGTGTTTCAGGTCAAGTGACTTCAATAAAGGCTTAATAGGGATAAATTAATTTAACCCTTTCCCTTTCACTGCTTGTAGAATAGTTATCCATTTTATCTCCACACATTGTGTAAGTTTTAATATCACCCCCTCTTAAGTTAAGTTTCCAAACTTCTAAAACCATAAATTTAAACCAATGATTTGTTCCAGCATAGTTAACATGTTTACAGAGACATTTTTCTCATCACATTTATTTATGCTATAAAGATGTTCCCTAATACAGTTCCTAAGTCAGCAATTTGTTTTACCAATATAAAAAGTTTTCTGTTGATATGACTTCCATGGCTAATTCCCATAAGCAGAATATAGATTTCCACTTAACAGAGAACAGTCTCTATCGATACAAGAGACTTCAGTGGCAAAGGCTGCATCTTGAGGCATGCCTGGGGCATAGAGTGACCCCCAGAGGTCTACGTGTTTGTAAAATGCCTACCTATGGGAATACACTACCTGACCTGCTTAAAGAATGGCAGATGTATAATCTAGAAGTATGTGCTGGTTAAATTCACTTACTTCTAAAGTACTTTGCTCCTGTAGAAAATAAACTGAAAAGTGAAATTTTGGAGCACGTCTCCACTTTAAATACTTTTCCAGAGTTTACACCATTTAGACATAAGTTGGATGATTTATTGGCATATATAGGTCAATATGAGAAGCCCCTGTTAGACGCCAAAAAGAAGAAACTTTCCAGGGATATGAGGGACTTCAATACTGGACATATTTTTACATGGTCAGATGAGAAACGTCCCTCTCGAGATTCTGACCAATTAAAGAACTGGAACAACACTCCTTCTTCCAATAGTGATGGCAATATTGTCCCTGAGGGAGTGTCCTCTAAATCAACACATACTGAGCATGTGCTAACTCTAACCATTGAGGCCTTAGTTCACAACACTGCAGACTTTATTTGCACTCCCAGTAACTCCCTACGTTCTACATCTAATGAGGGTATCATCAGTGAAACGCAGTCTAATACCAGCGACGTTTCTTCAGTGAAACAACCTTTTTTACAGCTTCAATCTCCACAGCTGTTAAAAGTGAAGCAGCGAGGGAGATTTGCGAGTCGTGAGAGGAACATGAAGAAGAGACACTTTATGCAGGAACAACAAGCAGGACCTGTGGTCCACAGCAAAATATGAAAGACATGATTTTCATCATCTCTACTGCTACTCTCAGTCCTGAGCAAGTTAAGGTACTGAACTATGGTTTAAGTTTTATACCTGCTGGACATTCATCTCTGACAGATATTCTTACTGACTTGAAGTTACTTGTACATAATATCTCTTTGAAGACTGATTATGGGAATAATAATTATACTGGTTCTGTATTTAGGAAACCAAGCCTTTATAACCCTATAAATACTCCTTTAGTTGAGGCTTTTTATAAGTTATGTGAAGACGAGATTTACAAGTATTTTAGTAACAAACATGGACAAAGTTTTAAGAACATGAGTCATGCAGAATTTTCTGCTCTGTTAGAACTGGTTAAACGTGATGATGTATGTTTTCACCCGGAAGATAAAGGGGGTGGAATAGTTGTCATGGGCTCAGCACATTATCTGAATGCTATGTATATGATGCTCAATGACTCTAACATTTATTCTATGGTAACGAGATTTGAAGTGTTGAAGTTAGTAGATAGAATACACACTTTCATAGCAGACTTATTTATGGAAGGTGTACTAGATAGATTATACAAATATTTTTTGGTAGAGAATGCAGTTATACCCCAGGTTTATGAACTGCCCAAAGTTCATAAAAACTTAACTGACCCACCGATGCAGCCGATAGTATCTGGTAAGGGTTGGGCCACGGAGCCCATGTCTATATATATATTGAGAGATAACTTCATCCTGTCCTTGATAAGGTTGACCATATACTAAGAGATACTAAGGATTTTCTTTATAAATGTATGTGCTTGGTCCAACACTAAGTTTACAGATGATGTTATTTTGGTTACGATGGATGTGAATTCACTTTTTACTTGCATTCCTAATGATATTGGTGTTGACTATGTTAGAATGTTTCTAAGTCACAGTCCTGAATATAGCAGTGACAAGATCTATTTAATTTGTAGTCTCTTGGAGCTAGTTCTGAAACATAAAGCTTCATTCTCACTGATAATTTTTTTCTACAGTGTACAGGGGTTGCCATTGGCACAGTATGTGCAAACAGTTATGCCAACATTGTTTTGGCAGAATGGGAATCCCAATATGTATTCTGTGAAAATATTTTTTCCAGATTCATTCTGTACTACAGCTGCTATGTGGATGACATATTTATTGTATGGAGTAATACTTTAGAAACACTCCATGAATTTGTACAATATCTCAATGGTACTACTGACTTCCTTCACTTCACCTATGAATATTCCTATGAAAAAATTTCCTTTTTGGACATTACTGTGGTTAAAACCTCAGTAGGTTTAGAGACTAAGATGTATAATAAACCTTGTAAAATCAATAATGCTATACATGCTCGGAGTATGCATCCTAAGCATGTTAAAAGGAACGTCCTGAGGGGACAATTTTTTAGAACAGCACGTCTCCACACAAGAGACAGTGATATGTACAAATCTTTTGACAAACTAACTGCTAACTTTTCAGACAGGCTATAGTGACATTGAGATCATTATGGCACAGAATGACACATTCTCTTTAAGAAATACCTGGACTAGACCACTTTATGGGCATTACAATGACTCTGTCACAAATAATGATAGTCAGTCAGCTCACCCAGTATGGATGAGTTTAACTTATTCTAATGATACTAGTTTTATTTGTGATATAGTTAAGAGGCACTGGAGAGCACTCATGTCAGACAATAGATGCAAAGAATCGCCCGTCTTTAAAGAAGATGCTTTGTTATAAACCTCTACTACAAACAACTGAGAATATTAAAGTGTGTAGAGGAGGCATTTTTCCTTGTTATCACTGTAATGTGTGTCGCTATGTTAAAACAGATGACCGGTTTGTACATCCAGCCACCAATCGTGTTTTTAAAATCAATTTTTATGCTAACTGTGGTACCTGTAACTTAGTGTATTGTGCTTCTTGTGAGATCTGTAAAGCTTTTTATATTGGTAAAACGAATCACTGTCTTAGGGACCGGACTAAGGAACATGTTTATAGCATAAATAGATGTGACAAGAAAAATGCTCTCTCTAAACATGTTAACTATGCTGGAACAAATCATTGGTTTAAATTTATGGTTTTAGAAGTTTGTAAACTTAACTTAAGAGGGAGTGATATTAAAACTTACACTGAGTGTGTTAAAATGGATAACTATTCTACAAGCAACAAAAGGAAAAGGGTTAAATGAATTTATCCTTATTAAGCCTTTATTGAAGTCACTTGACATAAAACACTAACATATATAAAGATACCTGTACTGCACTTTGAATTAGATCTGATGAAGTACCACTTGTGGTATGAAAGCATTCATCTAGTTTTTATTTCTTTTTATTTGTATCTCTGTGTTTATTAGTGTTTTGATGCATTTCTGCCTACCAGTTTTTATATTCGATTTGCCGCTTCATACACTAGTTGCTCTGCTTGTTTTTTTTTTTGCTTTTTTTCAGCAATATCCATATTTATGAGGACAAGATAAAATGAAGTATTTAGCAGTATGGATCAAAATGATTCTAATGTGGCAGCTAAGGATATGTGGGAAGCCACTAAACAAAAGATAATACAAAAATTGAGAAAACGGAAGCTTTGTTATATGGATATAGATAGTAAGATACAAGCAGTTGAAATGTTTTTAGTCACATTAGTCTTACACAAGTCAGGTATATTTTTATCAACAGAGAAGAAGTTGTGGCTAGCAATTAATAAAGAGCTGAAGGACTTTATCTGGAGGGGGGAGACGGCAAGAGTCAAGTGAGATAAGCTGATTCTTCCAGTAGAACAGGGCGGACTGGGATTACCCGATTTGAAGAGGTATTTCAGAGCTACACAGTTAAGGCTCTTAAAGCAGCACAAACAGAAAACTATAATTCACAGTGGAAAGGGGTGATGATGATGAAATGGGAAGAAGCTCAATAAACAAGGAGAGACCGGGATTTTGGATGTAGGCCTTTGAGGAGAATAACAATAAACATACAGCATATTCTATCTATATCCTAAGAACTAAGCCAACACAGGAAGGGAGAAAGGAGATTCTGCTGATAGGGATGACTGCAATTAGGGATACAGACAATAGGAAAGAGGGGGTAGGAATTTATTGGAGAAAACTGGCAAAGGAACCAAGGTATTGGGAGCAAATAACAAGAGAGGGAACTATGACAGAATGGAAAGATACCAAGAATATATTTGGACTGCAGGTTACAGATTGCCTTCCTTGTCAAGGATTAATATCACAATATAGGCAAAGAGAATGACGTAGGGGGTCCTAAATGAAAGACCAACACTGATAGAGGTTTTAGTAGAAGCTAGAACAGAAGCTGCCACTAAAAAGGAATAATTAGTAGAGCATATAAAATATTGCATGATAACTATAAGAATCAATCAGAGGGTGTTATAAAGAATTGGGAAGAGAGACTGGATAACCATTTCACAAAGAAACAATGGGAAGATATATGCATGTCTCCCAAATATGCAACAAAATGTAGAATATTTAAGATTTTTGTTTGGAAATATTTACATAGATATTTTTATACCACAAGTAGACTACACAGAATCTTTCCACAGGTAGACAGCAAATGCTGGAAGTGTAACAGGGAAGAAAGATGTAATTGGGAAGACATTTTCTGGTAGTGTGGTGAGTTGGTGGACTTTAAGGATTCCTTGCAGGATGTACTGTTAGAGATGCAGGGTGGGCAGATTGGTGTGACAAGGGAAATGATTTTGCTGAGCTATGATACAGAATCGGAGTTGCCTTGACATGATACGGCCTTGCTGTGTCTAATTATGGTGTCTGCCAAAAAAGCAATTACTAAAAAATGGAAATCGAAATCTAAACCAACTATACCAAACGTAGCGAATTTAGTAAAATTGATAAAATAACTGGAATTGAGATCTCTAGAAAAGGGTAGGAAAAAATGGGAATTGTGGGAACAATACATACAAGGGAGGAATGAGGTTTAAAAGGACTTAAATGCAATGTTTGACTGAAAATGAATGGGTAGATTATAAGTGATGTATACTGTTTGTAACTGGGAGTCTGTCAGTATGGTTTGTAATGTAAAATGCTTGCAACTAGGACTGTGTCCATGTAATTTGTTTTCTTTTATATAAATATATGACTGCCTGTGTCATAAGTGATGGTTTAAAAAAGATGTTTACTGTTAAAAAAAGGGCAGGAATTGAACAACTGATGTAATGATGCTTAGGTTATATGATATATTACAATATATGTGAAGTATAAGGTTTGTAAACATGAACTTGTTAATACACTTTGATTACTTTTATTTAAATGTAAATGTGCATATATCACAAGTGTTAATTCAATAAAGGTGTTTAAAAAAACAAAACATGCTCTGAAACAGGCCTTCCATGAGCAAAGCAGCGAATACAGTATGCTGGCTATTTAGAAAATGTCTGGCCTCCCCCTTTTGTAAAAGGCACAAAGTTATTCAGATTTTCTGACTTCTTTTGCTTTGTACAAGTAAAATCTTTGTCTACGCACATCTGATACTAGCTGTCTAAATCTCAAAATGCACTTACTTGAGGCACTTCTTAAAATGGAGAACATCGATATCTGTGCAGTGACTGAGACCTGGTTTCAAGGCTATAGAGAGCACCCCTGCATTACCAGGCTATAACTCATACCACACTTTTCGGCCATCTAACCCAAGGTGGAGGTGTGTCCACATTCATTAAGGATATTCACACCTCCAGGCTAATTGACCAGCATAATGCATCGGAGGTTATCCAAGTGCAACTAACTCTGGGCAGAACTGCAATCCAAGTTGTAGCTTGCTACAGATACCCCACCATGCCCCAGGATTCCCACTCCTCTTTTCTTGATATACTGGAAAATATTAAGGTTCAACCAGACACCTTAATAATGGTCAATTTCAATTTCAACTACCCCACCATTAACTGGGAAAACTACTTATGTACCAGCTCCTTCTCAATGCTTCCTGGAATTCATAAATTCCAATGCCCTGGATCAACTTATACACACCACCACCAGGGGCAACAATATCCTAGACCTAGTCATTACCAACATGAGTGACCAGTGTTCCACACCTGAAGTCAACTCCTCGTTGGTCAGATCCGATCATAAGCTAATCACCCTAGATATCTGCATCCCACCCCCACCCACCATTAAAGAAACCATGGTAAAACATTTCCCCAAAGCCAACTTCATGTTTCTTAAAATAAGAAGTGGTGAACTTCATGACACCCATGCAGATGGACAATACAGTTACGACTGCTGAATTCTACACAAATGCACTCTATAAGGACTTACCCAAGTGCATGGATTGTGCTATCCCAAACAGAACCAAGACGCTATCCTCCAAAAAAAGGAAGCCAATCTGGTGGTCCCCTGCCATAAACAAACTCTACAACAGAAGGAAGAAACTTTAGCAAAAGAGAGTAAAATCCCATAAGTGGAGGAGCTCCCTGGTCAGCCTCAGTAAGAAGCTGAGATCCCTTATAAGATCCTCCAAAGCTAGCTACAAAAACAAAATCACCACTGATTCTAAGGGCAACCACAAAGCATTCTATAGCCATGTCAAGAATCTCAATGGCAACACCCAAATCTGCTCTGAGTTACAGCACAACGGCATGAAAATTACAGAATCAACTGATATTGCCAACATCCTGGCAGATAGGTTCAGTGCTAACAAAAGAAAGTGTTGGCCAATGTCCCTCTGACATTGTTGTGTCTGAGGGGGAGGAAGTTGGCTGAATCCACTGACATACCTCTCAAGTGTACCTCATTACGAGGAACGTACCTCATCTGGGGTCTTAAAAGGTTCATGTTTCTCGAAGTTCCCTCAAAGTTCCACATTGAAAGACTCTGTCATACATTCAGTATTAGTAATTTTTTTAAGTGAAATCCATTGTAAATAGAAATGGATCATATTGATTCATTAAAAGATCATCTTTATAAGTAAACCCAGCATATTTTAACCATCCTATGACCTTCCTAATTGAAGTTGTTAGTAAGTTAGTAAGTATGTGTTCCACATTTTGCCCATTTGTTCCACATTATGAGGGCTAGTGTTCCTCATTTTGGACATGGAAGGGTGAGAGCTATGTCCACTGAGAAAAGTACAACTTTGGAAATCAGGCTAGCTTTCAGGTTACCCGCTGGCAGAATATCCCACAGACAAGGACTACAAATGAACAGTACAATGCACTAAATTATAAGAAAACACACCAAGAGAGTTTGTGCTGTAGAACAATAGAACACAAAAATATACCAGAGAGTCTCTTCATTCAGATACATTTTCATTCAAAGCCCTTCATTTTTTGAACATGTCCTAATTAATGTCTTTACCCCTGGGTTCCTAACTGATTTTAATGGGCCCTTAGAGTTCATTTTTCAGAAATACAAGTCTCAAAAAAGATATTACCACATTTACTTCATTTCAACTTAATAAAAGTCTTTTCAAGTTCAAAGCAGAACAACAGTTAATGTATTAATGGTTACAAATATAGATTCATATGAAAAAGGGGTTAGTAGGTCGCCTTTAATAATTTTGTAGAAATACCATCTTCTGTTGTTTAATGCTGGCTATCTGTTCTTGCCCAGTTTTTAACAGCCTTAAGTTGCTGTCCAGAGTTGCAGACAGTTTCTTTTCTTATCTTTCAGGATGCATGAAGCACCATCTGGGAATAATGAGACTCATTTCCCAGTGCAACCAGTGGCTTTTAAAAGAAAACCAAAATCCAATTAAACAAATGACAAATCTGGTCTCACTCACTTGACGAGTAGAAAAGTGTACTGAAGTAAAACAAAAAAATACCTGGTGCTTTTTCTGTGGAACACAAACACACTTAAACATACTGCCTTATAAATATTAAAACATCTTACTATTCCACAGAACAAACTCCATTTTTTAACTTCAAGTATTAAGATCTTTGTTCAGTACGTGTAGTATTTGAGATATATCAGCTTTAAAATGAATAAGCAGAACAAAGTCAAAGACGGCTTGTATAGAAGCAAGAATTATACAAAATAAAAATAAAAAAATCAGAACATGATCGATGTTTGAGCATAACTTACAAAAAATTTCCCATATTAAATGTTAATTAACTTAAACTCCACTGATTATATTCACTGTTTCATTATGTAGTCAAGCATTCCAGAGTGAGAGTTTCTGGGTAAAGTTAACCAAGTTTCATGATATACAGTAGCTTCAAGTAAAGAGAAGTTAATCTGCATAAGAAATACAAAGTACTCAAAACCCCAATCCCTGGAGTACTTAATGGCAATTACAAAATGTCCAGTATTTAATGCTCCACAGAGTCAGGTGACTGGCCACTGCTCTGCTGTATTCATCTGTGTAATCCAAGGAATCTGTTGCATTATGCTAATCATAAGTACAATTTTATACTGTATTCTGCACTTTTAAACTGCTATATTGCTGATTTTTAAAACAGTTCTTACTGATTTGTTGCATTTTTTGTCTGCTGTAGCATAGACTAAATTCAGACCTGCTGAATCTGGTTCTGTTTGTTAAATTGAGCACTAAACCAGGCTATCTTCTGTTTACAGAGGGCCCCTCTGCATCCCTGTGGCAGGAGAGTGCAGTTAGGAATCATATGATTGAAGGCTGCTGACACAGGGCTCAGTTTTGAGCTTTTTTATTGGTTAAATAGTTTAATTCACTTTGTTCACTGTTGCTACATCAGCCCCGCATTTCCGTGGGTTTGAGCTTGTTTTAACATAGCTCCACAGAGTTAGGCGACCAGCCACTGCTCTGCTGTATTTATCTGCTTATGTGTAGCGCACCTCTGTGCACCATCACACATTACTGCACAGTGGGGTTTAACCATTGGCGGCTACAGATGCAAAAACTTCAGTAGATAAATTTTCCCTTATTAGCTGTCTGTGATCCAGCCGAGAAGTCCTTAAATTGTGCTTAGCTGCTCAAGACGGCACCTCAGCTGCACTTTTACCCCTTAAACAGTCCCAAAGTCACTAAATCTACAATAGTCTCATACCATTTACAGAACCCTGCTAGAACAGACCCTTTATGGAGCACCACCTTGGTATAGACCCCATTTACAGCACCCAGTTATACCACACCCCTCCATTTTCTCTCCCCACTGTGAAAACTGGATTTAACCTAGCATTATGGAGGTCAGTTTCCATTTCTCCTTCCAGCCTAATTGACATGGGTATCCTGAGGCAGTGTAGCAAGTGCCTCATGTACACTGACAACCCTCTATTCCTAAATCACCCAAGTACAATTTGTAACAGATGTATCTACACTAACAATCTGGAATCCTTGCTCTCTTACAGAACAGTAACACTGAATAGGTTGTCAGCTCACATACTATATCTCCTACACAAACCACACACTCCATACATAAACCATTATATGTGAAGGTACTCACCAGAAACCTGCCTGAGCCCAGAGACCTTCCAAACACAAACATGCTACACCAAATACAGCACCTACGGCACTCAATACACATAAAAACAAGCTCCAATGTCTCACCAAATAACCCCCTAAGTCAAAGCACATCTAAACCAAGTTTTTTTTAGTCACAGGTGACTCCATTGTGAGACACATACGTCCCACTCACCAGGCTGGACAAGGAGAAGGTTAAAGGCAGCAATCTATCGGGTGCCTGAATCCGTCAGATCACACATGCACTCAAGACTCTCAACAAGTACCATTATGACTCTGTCATGTTGGTGTGAATGACTTGAGAAATATCTCACTGGACTATATGAAGAGAGACATGATTGAGCTGCCCGGAGCAGGCATGTCCCTAGCCTTGAGCAGCATTCTACCCTCATCTAGGATGATACCACAATACAAACAAAAAAATGATTGACTTCAATAACTGTCTTAGTTTCTGGTGTCATTCTAAGGGGATCCAGTTCCTGTCAGCTTTGGATGACATAGTTAATAGACCACGCTGATTTGCCAGAGATGGTCTTCACCTGTTACCTCTAGGCTTTTGGTTACTAGCCAAAGCACTTGCCTCCCCTAAAATTCCTTTTTTAGGCAAGGTCTCAAGAACAACATTTCTGACGTGAAGATATCACTAACAAATAAATGAAAGGTTATACTGCTAAATGCTAAGAGTTTAAATCAGAAACTGCACTCTCTGGAAGCACACATCTAAGCTTTTCGTTGCTGGCTAAGGGATTTGCCTCCCCCATAATGCCTTTTTTAGGCAAGGTTTTAAGAACAAAATTTCTGACATAAAGCTATCACTAAAAATAAATGAAAGGTTATACTGCTAAATGCTAGGAGTTTAAATCAGAAACTGCACTCTCTGGAAGCACTCCTCTCCCTGAAGGATGTTGAAGTCTATGCAGTCACAAAAACTTGGTTCAGGGCCACAAAGAGTACCCCAACCTTGCAAGGTTGCAATGCCTTCCAGACTTTCAGACCTCAAAGTGAACATGTGAGAACCAGAGGAGGAGGAGTATCTATCTTCATCAAAGATAAACACACCTATAGACTGGTTAGACAGGAAAAAGTCAAAACAAAAGTCAAAGTCAAAGTAAACTTCATTGTCATTAAGAAATCACACAAGTGCAAAAACTCCGGACTCAATGTGCAGACAACATACAGACTATTTTCATGGACATTTACACATATAACACCTAGCTATTACATCTCAGACCTGCAGGTAGACAGACCAATACTGCACATAATTAGAAACACATTTTAACACTTTTCGCAGTGAACACTTACTTGCATGAGACTTTAGTATTGCACAGGTATTGGTTAAGACACTGCATTGATCCTTGCTCAGAAAAGACATTTGAATATTGCACTGTGAATATTAGAGTACTGCACTATGGACCTAAGAGTATTGCACTATGCTTAATTTACAATTTCACAACATGTATTGCACTGAAAGAAGAGACATTTTACTGCATTGTTACTGCCCTAGATGGCCTATAAGTTACAGTCATGGTAAATATTGCACTAAATATTAGATGAGACTGGTAACCAGGTTAATACGCAATTTGAGACAAGCTTCTACAGTTTCTACTGACCCAGATGACCAAAACTCTATGGAGTTACTCCAAGTTCAACTAACTGTGGGTAAGACCCTCCTTCAAGTCATCATTAGCTATAGACTTCCTTCAATGAATCAAGCTGCTTATTTGGACCTAATTGAGTCAATCAAATTACAACCAAACACTCTATTCATGGATCATTTTAACTATCCCTCCATTGACTGGGAAACTTACGAGTACCAACATGCTCACACAAAGGTTCCTGGACTTTGTTGACACTAATGCCCTGGAACAAATAGTATTGCAACCCCACAAGGGACTCAGATATTCTCGACCTGGCCCCCACCAACACGGGTGACTATTGCATCACCACAAGTATAGGATGCTGACTTGTTAAATCTGATCCCAAAGCAGTCACATTTCAACTATCTACAACACCTGAATCCCTCTTAGTTGAAATCAAGCTAAAAAATTTCACCAAAGCCAATTATACCCTCCTAAAGGATGGCATAAATAATTTCCAAGCTCCTGTTAACACAGAATGCACTGACAGCTATACTAAGGTATACACAAATGCCCTGTACAAACACTTACACAAATGTATTGACACAGCTGTACCTGACAGGATCAAAACAAGATACTCAAGAAAAAACAAGCCTCCCTGGTGGACATTTAGCATTAGTAAGTTATACAACAAGAGGAAGCAGCTGCTGTCTAATTATAAAAAAAAGAGGTCCCAGCCTGGCCTGAAAGGGCTGAAAGAACACAGTCCTCTGCTTGAACAAACAAATAAGATGACTTGTAAAATCCTCTAAGGACAGCTTCAAAACAAATTTAGCAACCATACTCAAGGATAACCATAAGCCATTCTTTAGCTATATCCATAACCTAAAAGGTAGAACCCAGAGGTCTGCTGACCTAGCTGTGGATGACATCACACACACTGATCCTGTGAAAACAGATAACCTATTAACCAGCAGGTTTTATGAAAATTTCACTCCCCTGTCCACTCCAAACATTCCACAAAGCATTCGCTCTACATCTCCCCCACCTTGCATCTCCAAAGAGCAGGTCATTAATGCTCTCTCCAAGGCCAAAAACATAGCCTCTCTGGGACCGGATAGTATCCTAGGTTGCATTTTAAATGGTCTAAAACAAGAGTTAGCAACTGCATTAGGTACTTTCTTAAACCACACCCTCTGCATACTGGTTTTGTCCCTGCTGAATGGAAGACAGCAACTATCATCCCCCTTCTTAAAAAAGTGGTAAAGTAACAGATCATGGGAACTACAGACCCATAAGCTTACCCAGCCTTATCTGTATGGCCATAGAATGAATCATCACGGGCCTTATAAATAAGGATATAGGTGATCTCCAAAACCCTTGATCTGACACAGTTTGGTTTTGTCAAAGGCAGATCATGCCTTTTAAACCTGGTGGACTTCTTCAAAAACATCACCAGAGCCATAGACGAAGGACAATCTTTGCATACAGCCTACCTTGGCTTAGCCAATGCCTTCAACACAATCCCACGTTCGGGCATCATTGATAAACTCTCCCAGTTGAATTTCAACCCTTATGTCATTAAGTGAGTTGCTAACTGGCTCACTGACAGATTACACTCAGGCAAGGTTGGGGACTTTACTTCAACAAGTAGACCTGTCACCAGTGGGGTTCCAGAGGGGTCAGTGATGGGCCCCCTATTGTTTGGAATATACTTCTCAGAATTTCAGGCCAAAACAGAGGGGCTATGGCTGACTAAGTTGCTGACAACTGCAAATTAGGTGCAATTATTGAATCCCCAAACAATGTCAATATATTTCAAGAGATACTTACACAAATCAATGACTGGTGCCAAAGCCATGGATTTAAACTCAGTGCTTAAAAAAATGCATTATTACCCTCTTAAGTAAAAACAATATCCCTGCAGACTATCACATAAATAATAATACTCTAAGTAACAACTCAGTAGAGAATGCAAGTTGACTGTAGCCTAAACACTGACCACCATGTGTCTACTGTGGTAAGGAAGGCATTCTACATTGCTGACCTCATTAGCAAAGACATAGCCTCAAGAGCAAAAGAGGTCATAACACCCCTGTACTCAACCCTCATCAGGCCAATAATTGAGTACAATGTTCCCTTTGCTACGTACCTTATCAGGCCAAGCACCTGCAGCAACTAGAGACACCTCAGAGATTTCTAAGCAAGAAAATTCAGGGTCTCCAGCACATGTCATACATTGACAGAGTGAAGACGCTGTCACTGTACTCAGCAGCATACAGACTACTTAGAGGAGACTTGCGCTTAGCCTACAGAGCAATCTCGGATCCAAACCTAATGGAAATGCTGCACATCCACAAGTCAAATGGGACAAGGGTAATCCGCTCCAGAGACCTTAACCTGGCCTGCAACATAAATAGGACTTGCTGGAGAGACAGATATATCTCTCAGAAGTTGCCACTCCTCTGGAAATGGCTACCAAGTCACATCAAACAAATTCCCTCTATGACCCTGTTTAAGCTTAGCCTGGATGACTAGATGGGAAACTGTAAATTCCTTCCAGGGATTTTACCTATGACCCTCCTAGATATGGGCACTTGTAGCTAACTATGACTACAGGTTTAGGCAAGATCCTTTATATTGGGTTTCTCTTGTATTATACTGGGTACACACTGCTAAGCTTATAAAGACCTTTGGTTCAATAGCCCAGTAACCACCTATGAACTTATGTTCAAAATGATTTCTTATTTATTTCTAATATAATTTCTGAAGCTTGAGCTATTCCAGGATAAACTTTGGTTGTCTACATTTCTTAGCTAATAAGACTACAAGATGTTTGATACTTTCTGTATACCACTAAAGAAAGAGTGCATGTGGTAGTAGACTTTCATTATAACATTACATACAAAAGTACTGCAGCACTTTGCAGATCAGAGACAATGAGTCTTCATAAATGTTGCCTGTGAAACCATAATTTACTTCAGCAAAAATAAAATGCAAAAGCATGATGGGCTATGCGTTATTACTTCCACTAACTCCGATAATAAAGTCTATGAATTTTAATGCTGAAAATGTGTTTTGTTGAACTAGTTGTAATGGCTGGCTTTAGTAAAACAGGTCTCAGAGGTACTTTTGCCCTTTCCAGTCTCAGAAAATATGATGAATTCCTTTAAACACAACCACTCAAGGAATTCAGATGATGAACTACTCCATTGTGTGAGCTTTCAGCTGAAAAAAGAAATTGCATCTCAAAGCAGGAGTATGACTATAATGCATTTTATGGAGAGAGGCTGCTGATCCCTTACCCAGTACTTCAAAAATCGATGCTGAAATTAAAATTTACAAGGCAAAACAAATAAGTTTTCTATGATAACTAATGAAACAGTTATTTTTCCTGGTAACAATACTTGTTCTTAGTTGTATGAATAACTAGTCCAGAGGAAACATAACTTCTAAGACACTGGGTCCCATGTTCATAGCCCTTTTGTGAAACCCTGCGTACCTCAAAAAGGTGAAATATGTTCAAGAGTTACTGTAATTCTTAGTTTGGGGCATCTGTTCCTATTAGGAGGGTAAAACTTCAATATTTGAAGATGCACAGTTTTGTGTGTTAGTATTAAGGGGTTTTAGGGTGTATGGTGGGGGATTGTAAGGGCTTTCAATAAAACCAAAAATTCTGTACGATGTGACATAGTCTCAAATCGATATGACAAGAAACAATTGTGTAAAATGTCAACCTGCTAGTGCATGCATGTAACACAAAAGCTGGAACTAGACATTTAACAAAAAGGCTGTTGTACAAAAAAGGTGTGAATAATAACTTTTTAATACAATGATGCTTTCTGTAATGTCTTTAAATGTCAACGGTCTCACAGATAAATACAAAAATGAAAGAGTAATGAACTGCATTAATGTAGAGTGCAAATAACTGCTATAGAAGACACGTTTGGAAAGAAATGAACACGTGAATTTGATAAAGAAAGGTTTTCAGGATGGTTATTCAGTGGAATACCTGGGACAAAGGCAAAGAGGAGTACTTATACTAACTGCAAGAGCAGCTTGAAAAGTGATAGAAGAGGATAAAAGACATAATAATGGTAGATATATAGTGCTAAGGGACTACAGACAAGGGAGGAGGATTACACTGGCATGTATTTACATTCCAACTAAAACTGTTATAATGAAGCTTAAGAAAATTCTGGGAGAAGTAATCAGTTTTCAGCAAGGAATATTATTTATAGGTGGGGACTGGAATTTGATTTGCAGCAATGAAGACATGTCTTGGAAGCCCAGAAGGGAAAGTATAACCAAGGGTAGACTTTTGAAGAAATTTATGAAAATATTTGCATGGAAGATGTGAATTCAGTACTAGGAGTTTGGAGTGAATTTACATATTATTCCCCAAGATACAAAAACTGGGCTAGGCTGAACAGAATTTACATTTCACAGCAACATGTGCATTTAATTGAAGGTCTTGACATGCACACAATAACTATGTCAGAACATACTCCAATAATAATTGAAATAATAACACAGGGTGATGAAATAAGAATGAGAAACTGGTGCTTTCCCACCTATGTGTTGAAAAGAAAGGAATTTAAGGACTGGGCAGTGGACATTATTCAGGAGCTATTAGAAAAGATAGAAATTTCTTCTGAAAATATACCTAGGGAGTGGGATAAAATTAAAGTAGAGTTTAAAAGCAGGGTGAAAATAAAAAGAAAGTGTGATATGGTTAAGAAGTAATAAGAGTTATTTAGAGGGACTGACAAATGTTAAAGAACTGCAGAATAGGGGGAATCTCAGAGAACAAGAAAAGGAGCAACTACAGAATGCTAAACAGAAAATAAGGTACTACCTCAATAATATGCATGAGTTTAGAAAGACTGCTGACAAGCTGGGATTGCAAGGGTTGGAAGGGTGGCCTAATGGTTAAGGTATTTGTCTTACAAACACAAGGTGTAGGGTTTGAGTCTCACAAGGGATAATTGGCTAGGCTTAAAATGGCTCGCAAGGGCAATTAGCTTAGTACTAACCTATGAAGCTACTGTTTTTTTTTATATTAACTGTAGAGCACAAAAACTTTTAGCACAACAACTCAGGCAACAGAAAGTAAAAAGGGCTGTCGCCAAACTCAGTGAGCCTATAACAAAAAAGATAATCAGAGATCCTGTAGAGGTATTAGGAACATTTCGGAAATTCTATGAAAGTCTGTATAAAGCAAAGAAATATGGAAATTAAGAAAATGTACAAATGGAAATGTTTATGGAAGAATTAAATATGCCACAGAGGTAGATGTGGCTTAGTTACTAACAGGACAGGAGGAGATGAGTTACAAATGAGATGTATAATCAATCTACAGGAAAGTCCCCAGGAATAGATGGTATTCCTGTGGAAGTTTGGAAGCTAGGAGAAAAAAATGATAAAGATCTGGTAGATTTTTTTTAACAGCATTTTAAGAGGAGAAGTACCAACATCCTGGAAGAAAGTGGTGGTAGCTGTAATACCTAAAGAGGGTAGATATCCATCAGATCCAGCTTCATACAGGCCCATTTCAATAGTAAACTATGATTATAAAGTGTTTCTCTAATGGCTAAAAGAATGGCAAAAGTGATGCCAAAATTGATAGATATGGATCAATGTGGTTTTGTGGAGTCATGGTAAACATATGACAACATTAACAAAACAATAATAATCCAGAGGGAAACAGAATGCAAGAAAATGCCCTTCTTGTTGCTGGGTCTTGATGCAGAGAAAGCAATGGACAAAGTAAGCTGGAACTTTATGAGCAGGGTAATAATAGCATTTGGATTCCCCAATAAATGTATAAGGTTGATTAGGAGGACATATGAGGGACCGGAGGTGAAAATTAAATTAAAATTAAATTAATTTCTGCTTGAGGAGAGGAACCAGGCAGGGATGTCCTCCTTCCCTTTTGTTATGTGCATTATATTTAGAACCATTGACAAAGAAAATAAGGGACTCAGAAATTCAAGGATATAATTGGTATGGTAGTCAAGAAAAGCTGGCTCTATTTGCAGATTATATTATTTCATACGGGATAAAACCAGAAAAGGACATTTCAGTGTTGTGGAAGATTTTCAGACAGTTTCGGATCTTTGCGGGATACAAAATTAATGAAGATAAAACAAAGGCAATAGCGGTAAATTATGTACCCACACATGAATTGGTTCAGCAATGGATTAAAAATGATCCTGGTGTGGAAGCTAAGGATATGTAGGAAGAGAGTTAACAAAAGATGATACAAAAACTGAGAAACTGGAAGCTATGTTATATGGATATGGATAGTAAGATACCACCAGTTAAAATGTTTTTAGTCCCTTTAGTCTTATACACCAGTGAGGCATATTTTTATAAGCCAGAGGAAAAGTTGAGGATAGCAATTAATAAAGAGCTAAAGGATTTTATCTGGGAGAGAAAGACACAAGAGTCAAGTGGGATAAGCTGATTCTTCTAATAGAACAAGGTCAACTGGGATTATCCAATTTAACGGGGGAATTTCAGAACTACACAGTTAAGGCCCTATACATAGCACATGCAGAAACCTATAATACAAAGTGGAAAGGGATGATGATGATGAAACGGGGGGGTAGGTCAAGAAACAAGAGGAGACTGGGATTTTGGATGCAGATCTTTAAGGAGAAGAACAACAATCATACAGAATATTATATTCATAAAGTAGCAAAACGTATTCTAGGAACTAAGCCAACACGGGAATGGAGGAAGGACATTCTGCTGATAGGGATGACTGCAACTAGTGATACAGACAATAACCAATAGGGGTCTGGAATTTATTGGAGAAAACTGGCAAATGAACCAAGGTACTGACAGCAAATAACTAGAGAGGGAAAGGTAACAGAATGGGAAGACGCCAAGAATTTATTTGGACTGGAGGTTAGAGATTGCCTTCCCTTTTAAGGACTGATACCAAAGTATAGGGAAAGAGAAAGAAATAGGGGGGTCTTAAATGAAAGACCAGCACTGATAGACTTTTTTGTAGAATCTAGAACAGAAGCTGCCATTAAAAAAGGAATAATTAGTACACCATATACAATATTGCATAACTATAAGAATTAATCAGAGGATGTTAGAAAGGATAGGGAAGAGAAAATGCATAAGTAATTCACAAAGAAACAATGGGGAATAAATGTATGTCTCCCAAATATGCAACAAAATCTAGAAGATTTAGGATTTTTGCTTAGCCAAGTTTAGATATTTTTATACCCCAAGTAGACTCCGGAGAATTTTTTCCCAGGTAGACAGCAAATGTTGCAGGTGTGATGAGAAAGAAAGAGGTAATTCAGAACATATTTTTCTGTGGGTGTAATGAGTTGGCAGACTTTAAAGATTCCCTGCAAACTACTCTGTCAGATATACTGGGTGAGCAAATTGGTGTAACCAAGACAATGACTTTTCTGAGCTATGATAAAGAATCGGTATTGCCTAGACATAGTAATGCCTTGCTGAGTCTAATTATGGTGGCTGCCAAAAAACTAATTACTAGAAAATGGAAATCAATGTATAAACCAAATGTACTAGAAACAATGAATATAGTAACAGAGATAAAACAACTGGAACTGAGATCTTTAAAAAAGGGTAGGAGCAAATTACATAGCAAAAATGGGAATTGTGGGAACCATACATACAGAGGAGGAATGAGGTTTAAAATAAGGCAGGACTTGAATGAGCTATGTAACGTTTAATTGACAATGACTGGGTAGATTTATGTGCTATGTTTGCAACTAGGATTATGTCAATATGGTTTGTGATGTAAAATGCTTACAGCTAGGATTATGTCAATACAGTTTGTTTTCATTTACATAAATATATGATTACGTCTGTCATAAGTGATAATTTAATAAAGATGTTTCTTGTTTAAAAAAAGAGAGTTACTGTTAACTGTAATATTTCCTGTACATATATCTGACTTTTTCTTCTGTTTGCCAGTTCTTCATTAAGATAACGATTAAACAAAGACAAAAAAACAGAAATGTGAAAAATCAATAAACGTTTTACAGCTTATAACATTTCTCATATTACCTTCTTTATGTTATCAATGCTAATGATGCAGTGTTTATTATGGCAACCTCAAGTGTAGAGGCCTCATAAAACTGAACAGTAACAGACTTGGTGAGGCTTTAAGTTTATACACATGCACTTTTTCCTTCCTCAGTAGAATGATCCCTTCTGAAATACATTCCGTTCTCTCTTACATTCATGTTATATCTATTTTATTACTTCATATACAGCATAGCAACGTACCCATGCAAACAAGCCACATTTTCTAAACTTTTCCTGTATGAAATTCACAATGCTTTGAAAAAGCAACATGCCCAGGCTAATGCACAGCAAATGAAAGCACAAAATAACAGCATGTAATACAAACCTAACAGTAATGATTTCCCGGGTAGCCACTGGATCCATAGCATCTTAACAACCAAATTATGTAGTACAGTGGCTTAAGTCCAGACATGAAACATTATGGCCAATTACAGAAAAGCTGTATGTACTTACCTTTTTGTTCTTTTCCCTGTTTGTTAAACATACTGGCTCATATAGCATAATACAATAAGCTGGTAGTAACATGCACAGAAGTTATTAATACGGACCTCTGTTACATGAGTTCTAAACAGTGCTGTATTGGTTAGAAAAGCTTTTAAGCAGCCAGAGTATAAATTCAGACAACTACGTATTGATATCAGTTGAGGGCAGTTAAATCATTTCAATCTCACTACTTGCTGAAAGCTATCAACAAGAATATTCATGTTATTATTCCTACAGTTCCTTTCTATTCTGTAAAGTGATCTTTTTCACAAAAAAAAATTCAAAACATGTTTATCAGTCAAAAGAGGTAGTGTGTAACATTTCTTTCTGCAAGGAATTGTGGCAGGATGAAAACCTAATTTTTCTATGGAGATCTTAATATGTGTACAGCATATAATGTATATAAATAAGCACATATCTTTACACATAATATATTTCTGTGTAGAAATTGGGAAATATGCATTTAAATGTGTCTACATTCTACAAATTATTAATTAGATAACTGGATGTATAGGACAGACATATGAGATAATGTCTATCTTTGGTGTGTATAAAAAGCTGTAGCCTGAAAAAAGGCAAAGGTTAATTTCTCAAGTGGAAGGATCACAACATGGTGGAGAAGATTTGCAGTTATTTCAGTTAAATGGCCAATTTGGTGTCTATGATGGATATGGCCTGAAGGATGATTGGGTAAAGATTTTGTGGAGAGTTGGATGGACGTCTACATCTGTGGGCTACAGCCTACAACCTATTTGCTAGAAGAGCAGTGTGGGACTGAGCCTGTGTGAAACCAGAAATGGGAGGCTTAGGATTAAGAAATGAAAACTTGTTATGAAGATATAATACATAAACAGTATAAATACTAAGTGTGCAACACCAAAGTGTGCAGTTTTTCATTTTATTGTTAAATAAACTTGTGATTTTACTTATCTCTGCTCCAGTATTATAACAAAGCTGACAATAGGTATGAGGACTTTCAAGATGGCTGTGCACTGAGTATTATTTTTTATTTATTTATTTTTTGCATTTGTTTACCGGGAAAGTCCACTGGGCCTGAAAGAGCCCATTTTCAGTGGAAGCCCAGAGAGAAAAGATCTGACAGCTCTCCCACTGTGAAAACAGAAACGCAGCAAACAAGGCCAGTAGACTTGCGTTTATGAGTAAATTTCAGTAACTGGCTAGTAAGTACACTGCCTGGATGCCAGAAATAAAGAACAATGAAGACCTGGAAAAGGAAAATCAGCTACAAAAAGTGAGGAAGAACACTGACTAGGGAGAGTTCTGCAGCAGTTCAGCAAAACGTAATGCAGCCTTCCGACATGACTTCCAGTAACCTACAGGAAGATAAGACAACTGCATACAGACCTGGTTAAAATAAACAAAATACTGGTAGAGTATATCAACACAAACAACAAAAGGCTGGAACAAATGGAAGAAGCTTTAAACAGATATTCAGATGAAATGATAAAACTCCAAAATCAGAGGCTGAAATAAAGAAAAGGTTGGCTGAACATGAGACTGCTCAGGAAGAGATGTTGTAGGAAAAACATGAGATTTTCAGCCATGCCAGAGAAGCTGGAAGGAACAGACTGCATTAATTTTATGAAAGCTCAAATAAGCAACTGGACTGGTATTCCATAGCAGGAAGTGTTAGGTGAACAGGCACATCATGTGTATGCTCCAAACCTAGCCATAAGAAAGCAACCTAGACCTATAATAGTAGGGATGCAATCCTACCAGCAGAAGGAGTTGATTCTAACAAAACTGTGGAAGAATGACAAAATACTGAAAGTGGGAGACAGCAGTGTTTGTGGAGAATGATTAATCATTGTACACCAAGCAAAAGAGCAATAAATTCATTCCACTATTCAGAAAATGTCGAAATGCAGGTGTGAGATTCAAACTGCTGTATCCAGCTATCTTCAAGGTATTCTTCCCTGGAGAGACAAAATCATTTTTTGATACAGTGCATGCTAAGGAGGAAATATAAAAGTTTGTCCAACAAAAACTAAGCTGTGAAACAGAAGGACATTCTGCTTCTTGTTTTTCTGGTAAGAAAGACCACAGAGACGCTGCACCTGTGAAACTTTTTCCAGTACTCCAATGGAAAATGTTGGAGAGAAGGAAGGGAGCACGAGAGTTGACTAAAATAATTGAGAGTATGTTGGAAATGAAGGAGAGGTAGGATTTGAGTGATGGAGAAGAACAGTAATAAAATCAGTAACTTAATGTGGGATTACAATGCAATAATTATATTTCTGAAATATGACAGAACAAGAAAATCTGGAAATATTGGACTTTTTCAAAATGTATTTGATGTGTGGGGCACTTTAAAGTATATGCCCTACTTCATGTCATTAATGCATGGAAAAATGCTTTAGGGAGGGGAAGATGGGAGAACGCTAACTGTAAGTAAAGATAAACTTTCTTTGTGGTGCATGGTTTTCTATGCATGCTATTTTTAAGTGTAATGGGGATTGTAAACAGGTGGTGTTCTTTTTCTACCCTCTTCTCTTTTTTTTTCTTGTACAGTTTTGAGAAATATAGGCAATGCAATGATAAAAAAGGGAGGGCAGTGTGCTGGTTAAAACGGCATGACAAAGTTCAAATTAATGTGCTTTTTTTCACTCTTACATGGGGAAATGACTGATTAAGGACTTTTGTTTTAAGAGAGAGAGCAAGTAAATGAAAATGAATATTGACAAATATGAGGCTTTTTTCTAGTAATTTCATGTATGTATACTAAGTGGCATTTCTGCAGCTGGTCTTCATGTCTCCATGGAGACAATCTGATAAAGAGAAACTGGAGACAGTCTGGTGGAAGGAGATTGGCGGAGGGAAAAGAAAAAAAAAGAACAGAGAAATTGGCTAGGGCATAATATTCTCTGAAAACAATCAGGGGTTTTCCAAGTTGATAATACAAAACCAATTAGACTTGAAGTAAAGTTTTCTCCATTTTTTAATGCAATGGGGATACCAATATAAAGAGGTGCTTTTTTTCACCCTTCTTCTCTCTTTTTCTTTGTTCAGTTTTAAGAAATGTAGGAACTGCAATTGAAAAAAAAAGGAAATGGGGGAGCAGAAGGGCCTGGTTAAGACAGTATGACAATAGAAACATCAGTGTGCTTTTCCCATGGTTGTATAGGGAAATGACTGGGTTAAACCCCTAGGCATTATCCAGGAACAAATTTATTACAAAGCATGTAAATGAAAACTAATATATATTGAATGCATAGCTCTCATCCAATCAGGGACATATGTCAATAGAATCAGGGACCAATCCAGAGAAAATCAGGGACAATCAGGGACATGTTTAAATGATTAGTACTATTAACTTGAAACATTAACAGAATAAGAGAAGGTGAATTAATTTACATCTTTTGAAGTTAAATGAGTCTAAAACTCTTAATTAATTATTGTTGCTATTTATTAAGTATAATTCACCACCTTTCCCTAAACGTCATCCATTTTAGGAGGGATTAACAGGGACAGAACTAAAGTTTGAGTCAAAGTCACAGACAGTTGAGAGGTATGTAAGGCTTTTTTTTCTGATAAACAATTTACCCTTAGCAGTTTTGTGTCTGGTTTGCATGTCACTAGAAGACAATTTGATAAAGCGAAATGGCTTGGAGAAAGTGTTTACTGAAAGCATTCAAGTGTTTTCTCAACTGGGAGAGCTATAAAGACATACAAAATCAAACAGCACTTACTAGTAGCAAAGGCTGTAATGTGTGTTTTGTGTGTTATTACTAAGTTAATAGGTTTTAGGAGGGTTTTTAGGGGTTTGTTTGTTCTGTTTGAAGGCTTTCAAAAAAACAAAAAGTTATGTAAGATGTGGCATAGGCGCAAATGGACATGACAAGAAAGAACTGTATAAAAGACCAACTTGCTGAACAGTATATACATGTAACATAAAAGCTGGAACTAGACATTTAAAAAAAAAACAGTTATACATAAAAGGTGGTAATAATAACTATATAAAAAATGATGCTTTCTGTAATGTCTTTCAATCTGACTGGTCGTACAGATAAACATAAAAAAAGAGTAGTAAACTATATTAAAAATGTACAGTGCAAATAGCTATGCTACAGGAGACACACCTGGAAAGAACTGAACATATGAAATTGAAAAGAAAGGTTTTCGGGATAGTTACTCGGAATATCTGGGGCAAAGGAAAATATGACTACTTATATTAAGTGCAAAAAGAGCTCCAACAGTGATAGAAAAGGGAAAAAAAGATAATAATGGAATATACATGGTACTAAGGTGTTGCTGGCTAGGAAGGAGGATTACACTGGCATGCATTTACATCCCCCCTAAAACTTCTATAATGGAGCTTAACAAAATTCTGGGATTAATAATCAGCTTTCAGCAAGGAATATTATTTATAGGTGGAGACTGGAACTTGGTTTGCAACAGTGAAGATGTGTCTGGGAGCCCTAGAAGGGAAAAGTATAATAAAGGAGGGTAGATTTTTGAAGATATTTATGAAAATGTTTGGCATGGAAGAGGTGAATTCAGTACTAGGAGTACAGAGTGAATTTACATACTACTCAATGAGATAAAGGCTAGATAGATTTTATATCTGAAGAACATGTGCATTTAATTGAAGGTATTGAAATGCAACCAATAACTATTTCAGATCATGCACCAATAATAACTAAAATAAAAATGCAAGCTAATGAAATAAAAATGAGACACTGGCACTTTCCCACCTATCAGTTGAAAAGAGAGAAATTAAACAAATCATTTTTGGAATTAATTCAGGAGCTACTAGAGAAGATAGAATTTTCTTCTGAAAACATGGCTAGGGAGTGGGATAAAATTAAAGTGCAGTTTAAAACAAGGGTTAAAATAAAGGAAAGGGAGATATGGTGAAACAGTAACAAGAATTATTTAGAGGGACTAACAAATGTTAAAGTATTGCAAAACAGGGGGAATCTCTCAGAACAAGAAAAGGAGCAACTGTAGAATGCAAAACAGAAAATAAGGGATTAGCTCGATAATAAACACAAGTTTAGAAAGATTGCTGTTAAGCAACTATTTTTTGATAATATTTCTAGAGCACAAAAACTTTTAGCACAACAACTCAGGCAACAGAAACTGGAAAGGGCTGTCACTAAGCTTGGGGGCCTAGAACACGGAAGATAACAAGAGACCCTGTAGAAGTATTAGAAATATTTCGGAAATTTTATGAAAGTTTGTATAAAGCAGAGAAATATGGAAATCAAGAAAAGGTACAAATGGAAATGTTTATGGAAGAATTAAATATGTCAAGGTTAGAGGTAGACGAGGCTCAATTACTAACAGGATAGGAAGGGATGAGATAAAAATGGCTATGTATAATCAATCTACAGGAAGGTCCCCAGGAATAGATGACATTCCTGTGGAAGTTTGGATGTTAGGAAGAAAAAAACTGATAAAGATCTGGAAGGCTTTGTTTAACAGTATTTTAAGAGGAGGATAAGTACCAACATCCTGGAAGAAGGAGGTAGTAACAGTAATACCTTAAGAGGGTAAAGATCCATCTGATCCAGCTTCATACAGCCCATTTCAATACTAAACCATGATTATAAAGTGTTTATGTCTACAACAGCTAAAAGAATGGCAAAAATTATATCAAAATTGACAGATATGGATCAGTGTGGTTTTGTGGAGGGGGAGGCAAACATTTGACAATATTAACAGAACACTGATGATCCAGAGGGAAGCAAAATGTAAGAAAATACCTCTTTTATTGGTGTTTCTTGATGCAGAAAAAACATTTGATGAGGAGAGGGACTTCATGAGCAGGGCAATGGAAGGATTTGCTTTCTCTAATACAATTATAAAGTTAATTAGAAGAATAAACAAGGGATCAGAGGCGCAAATTAAAGTTAGTGGGGTCCTCTCCAATAATTTCTGCTTGAGCAAAGGAACCAGGCAGGGTTGTTCAATTTCTCCTTTGTTGTTTGCATAACATTTAGAACCACTGGCAAAAAAAAAATAAGGGACTCAGAAATTCAAGAATATAATAGGTATGGTAGTCAGGAAAAGCTGGCTACTATTTGCAGATGATATTATTTTGGGATCCTTACAGATCCCCAATGGCGCTGTCTGCCGAAGCAGACATCACCCAACATACTTAACCGAAAGTGCTGCTCGCTGAAGCAGCACTTTTGGATAAGTATGCTCGTTGTGCTGGTCGCACTACGGTGCGGTTAAGGGAAAATTCCCTTTTCCCCACTGTAGTGCGACCCTCGGATTGAGAATATAAAAGTAGGGGGTGTGTGGGGGGCAAAAGAAGATTTTTTTTTTTTCGAACGCACTTCAACGAAAGCACTTTTTCGGTGAAAGCACTTTCGTTAAAGTGTGTTCGGTTATTGTGGATTCGGACTATTGAACTTTTTGTTCAATAGTCCTAGATCCATTATTTTATATATGACAAAACCAAAAAGGGGAGATTGCAGTGTTGTTTAACATTTTAAGACAGTTTCAATTCTTTATGGGATACAAAATTAATGAAGTTAAAACAAAGACAACAGCTGTAAATTATGTACCCACACATAAATTGGTCCAACAATATCCAGGGCTTTTATTTTTGGCCGGTATGCACCGGTATGGCATGCTGGCACCTCTGCTGCCCTGTTTCTTTAAAAAAAAAAAAAAACTTTGTTTTTTTAAGGGTGTTCTTCTTTAAGAATGCCCTTTACGTTGGGTCGCACAGACGCAGAAGACCTTCTGAGTCTGTTAGATGTGCGACCAAATCATTTACATCTTCCTGGTCCACGTGTGTGGAATTTGAATTACTGAAGACCTTTGGACTGTGGACCGCGACCGGACAAGTGAGTGGTAGGTGTCCGAGTTTTTAAGAGGAGGGTGTGTGTGTGTGTGTGTGTGTGTGTGTGTGTGTGTGTGTGTGTGTGTGCGTCTGTGTGTGTATATGTGTGTGTGTGCAAGAAATAGGTAGGCAGGGGTGTGTGTGTGTGTATATATATATATATATATATATATAAGAAATAGGTAAGTGTGTGTGTGTGTGTGTGTGTGTGTGTGTGTAAGAAGTAGGTAGGTCTATGTGTGTGGGTGTGTGCGTGTGAGTGAGTGAGTGAGTGAGTGAGTGAGTGAGTGAGTGAGTGAGTGAAATGTCCAGACTTTCGCAGAATGTCAAGATTTTAGTCTAACATCCGTGGTCTGTTTCTCATAAAACTGTTTTTCCTGGCAATCCCTGGCAAATCACTGAGGATTAAGACAGCAAATAATGGCAGACATTTCAGCTTTAGACTTCATATCCTTCAGAAAGTTCATACTAATGCAAAACCTGTTTTATCAACTTTCTAAGTTTGTAAGAGCAATATTTAAAAGGTGTCCCTATTTTTGGACATTTGTCCCCCCATTATGTGTGTCTTTGTCCAGATTTCTTGCTCTAAAACGTTGAGAGGTAAGGGGGAGGGTCTAAGAGGGAGGTAGGGGTGTATGCGTGTGTAATACCTCTCCACTGTACAGATTTTCACAGAATGTCCAGATTTTTGCCTTATATTTTTGGTCTGTTTCTCACAAAAATTGTCTTTTTTTTTTTTTTTTTTTTGGGAAATCACCGGGATGATCTAAGGATTAAGGTTACTAACTAATGGCATGCACTAAGAGTTTAGTTTCAGACTTCATATCTTTTAGAAAATGCATTCTGACACAAATCCTGTTATTCTAGCAACTTTCTGAATTTATAAGAGCAATATTTAAAATGTGTCCCTAGTTTTGGGCTTTTGTCCCCCCATTATTTGCCCAGACTTCTTGTGCTAAGAGGTTGAGAGGTATGGTGTGTGTGTGTGTATAAGAGATAGGTAGCATACCCCCCAACTGCCCAGGTTTTTGCAGAATGTCCAGATTTTTGCCCCATCTTTTTGTTTTTTCCTCATAAAAAGACTGAAATTACTAAATAATGACAGATATTTGAGGTTTAGGCTTCATATCCTTTACAAAATGCATACTAACACAAATCCTGTTATTCTAGCAATTTTCTAAGTTGACGAGAGAAATATTTATAATCTGTTCATAGGTAGGTACTAGGCTATCTGCCCGAAGGCATTTATAATCCTAGCCAGAATGTGTTGGCTTTTGCCACCCCCTTAGATTAGTTCCCTGTGCCTCTGTCCAGCAGAGCCACTGAAGTGATCCCCGGGGTAAACTTTCTGTTTCCCATCCACTCGTCAAGGTTTCTTTTGAAGAGTGTTAGCGAGGAGCTCTGCCTAATATAGATTGGAATCTTGTTCCAAAGCATGGGAAGTCTCTGGGACAGGAATCTATCCCTCCAGCACATCCTATTTATTGTTGTGGTGAGGTTTAGATCCCTAGAGTGTGTGGCTCGACGGGATAAGGCTTTCCTTAGGTGGAGCATGTCCATCACTTCTGGGTTGGTATGTCAGGCAGAGATCACCTCTGAGTAGGCAGTATGCAACCGATATGTTCTTATTATTTTAGACTTTGTCCAGATTTCTTGCATTAAAAGGTTGAGGGGTGTGTGTGTGAGACAGTGAAATGCCCTAGTAGCAGGTGGTTAGTAATTTGTTTAGGCTCAAGCCCTGTGCCTTAGCTACAGGAAACAAGAGCCTGAATCCTCTACCCAAAATATGCAACTGTTTTGCTTATCAAATGGCATCGCTGTTGCATGTTTAGAGTTTTAAATCAGTGCTAGTAGCATAGCAGGTAGCATACTTTTGTTCTGATGCATAAGGCTCTGGATTCTATTCTCACAGCATGTAGATGGGATTGCTGATACTGTGCTGGATTTTAAGAGGGTGGGGTGCTGCAGTCCTAAGCATGTCCTCCTTTGGATAAGATGCCTAGTAACCATGAACCTGTTTTAGTTTGCCATCCATTCCCTATTGCAACATTACCAGCTTATCATTTTTAATGTTACACAGGCAATTTATTCTTCAAGGGCAGTAGGCAGTGAATTTGTAGATGAAATACTTAAATATAAAGTTTTTTTGCTAGCAACAACCTTTTCATTAGTTACAGTCAGATCTCTTTAATGTGGAAATATTCAGATGACTTACTTCTGCAGAGACTGTGCATATTAACTGATATTGGTGGGTTGTAATGACAGAAGTTTGAGTGGCGTTTTATGGTTGAAATGTTCTGAACTGGGCAGTTCTTGCATTATTGGTTCATATGTTTTGTTTCTTTGCTTACTGTATATAAATTTAAAACATGCTCTAACAAGTGGTGTAGTATACAAGGGATACAATTTAATTATTACATATTGTAATTTAATACACAGGCCATGCATATTTTTATCAACCAGAGGAGAAGCTGTGGATAGCTATTAAAAAAGAGTTGAAGGATTTTATCTGGGAAGGGAAGACAGCAAGGGTCAAGTGGGATAAGCTGATTCTTCCAATAGAACAAGGTAAAATAGGATTACCAAATTTGAGGGGGTATTTTAAAGCTACACAGTTAAGGCTCTCGTACATAGCACAAGAAGAAAACTATAATTCAAAGTGGAAAGGAATGATGCTGATGCAGGGAGGAAGCTCAAGAAATAAAAAGAGATTGGGATTTTTGATGCAGACTCTTAAGGAGAACAACAAAAATCATACAGAGTAATATATTCATAAAATAGCAGGGAGTATTCTAAGACCCAAACCAGCACGAGAATGGAGAGAAGAGATTTTGCTGATAGGGATGACTGGGGTCAGGGATAGAGATAATAGGCAAGAGGGGGCTGGAATTTATTGGAGAAAACTGGCAAAGGAACCAAGGTATTGGGAGCAAATAACTAGAAAGGGATAGGTAATAGACTGGGAAGAGGTCAAGAATTTATTTTGACTGCAGGTTACAGATTGCCTTCTGTATCAAGGACTGATATCAGAATATAGGCAAAGAGAAAGAAACAGGGGGTTCCTGCATGAAAGACAAGCACTGGTAGAGTTTTTAATAGAATTTAGAACAGAAGCTGCAGTTAAAAAAGGAATAATTAGTAAAGCATATAAAATATTGCATGATAATTATAAGAATCAATCAGAGGAGCTCAGAAAGGAATGGAAAAAGATTGGATAAGTAATTCACAAAGAGACAATGGGAGGATATATGTATATCTCCCAAATATGCAACAAAGTGTAGAAGATTTAGGATCCTTCCTCATGTGGATAGCAAATGTTGGAGGTGTGACAGGCAAAAAAGAGGTGGCTGGAAACATATTTTATGGGAGTGTAATGAGCTGGTAGACTTTAGGAATTCCATGCAGACCGATGTGTTGGAGATGCTGGGTGAACAGATTGGATTGACTGGGGAGATGATTTTTTTTGAGTTATGATACAGAACTGGAATTGCCTAGACATAGTAAAGCCTTGGTGAGTCTAATTATGGTGGCTGCCAAAAAAAGCAATTACTAAAAAATGGAAATCAAAGTCTAGACAACTTTACTAGAAACAGTGAATATGGCAACGAGATAAAACAACTGGAATTGGGATCTTTAGAAAAGGGAGGGGCAAACTACATAAGAATTTTGGGAACAATATATGCAGAGCAGGAATGAGGTTTAAGGGGCAGGATTTGAATGAGCCATATAACGCTTAACTAACAATGACTGCATAGATTATAAGTGATGTATAATGTTTGCTCCTATAGTTGTTTCAGTGGTGTCTGTGATGTATACTGGTTGCAACTAAAATGGTTTCATGTTGTTTATTTTTCACTTATATAAATGCAAGATTGTCTATGTCATATGTGAACATTTAATAAAGATTTTTGCTGGCAAAAAAAGCTGACAGGTATATCTGGAAACACTAAAATCACCTGCCTAGAGGCTGAATGTAATGATAATTTTCAAACTTATTCCTCATGTCTGTACCTCATCATGTAGGCAAGAAAGAGCAGTTTAAGACTCTCTGCCAACATCAACAGTTTTAATTTCTTTACTTTTGCATAATACTAAAGAATAAAGACGTCAACACAGACACACAAAAAGCAGCTGTCCAAACAGCAAAATAATTATTTTTCAAAGCTACTAGACGATATTTAACACTAAAAATAAAGATAACTAAATATACAAAAGGTGAAAAACATGCTGACATGAATATAGAAAAGAATAAAAAGCAGGAATGTATCCAAGTGATAATGGCCCCATAAACTAAAAAGAAAAAGTAATGTTTCCTTAACCAACTAAATTCACTTCTGTACATTTTGAATTTGCCTCCATAGTCATCTGCAATGCAAGTTACCTGTCCCTGTCTGGGGAATAGTGATCATCCAGCATGCGATGCCTTTCTACTCTGCTCATGCTGTTGAACTGTGCAGGTGAGGAACGAGTTCCTCGAGATCCTTGGTCCAAATTTCTATTAAAAATATAAAGCAAATGTATTCATCAGTTCATGTCTTTATTCACTTCATAGCAACTTTATTCTTACTTAATTCATTTATGTTCACAAGCTGTAGCAGTTACACATAATTAATTTTATTTTTGACAATTCAAACCATAATGCTATCTGGGATAAACAGTTAACAATGACATAACTACTTAATATACTTTCTATATTCGTATAAAGAAATTCCTTCAGATTGGCAAAGATAAGAGAGTATAAATGAATAATCTAACATACACAGCATGGTGAGTCCACAAAAAAAATTATATCAACATTCAGAGGTACATAGAATTGTGTCCTGTTCTTACCTGTTTTGTAAAAATGACTCTACCATAATTAAATTAAAATTGTATGAACATAAGCAAGGCATTTCACTGTGAAGGTTGCAACATATTAATCTCATTACTGGAATGTAAAGTATACAATGTGAAAAAAACAGAAAGGGTAAAAGATTAGCATAAACATTCTTTTTTTTACTCAAAAGTTTTTATTATTTTTTTAAAAGGGTCACAAATATCTTGAGTAAGACTTTTCAATTTACACAAAAACTATATAAATTATCTACATTTGGCCTGAAATTATGACTGACAGAAACCATTCCGATTCAAAAGTATGTAAACAGACATATCATTTTTTTAAGAAGAGTCTGAGTTCATTTTTAAAGTCTCAATAATGGATAAAATCTTCCTCCATGGATTGTTGCTCCATAGTTTAGGAAAGATCCTCAATTCTTTGATTTTGATTTCCATTAACACTGTTTCATTTAATAATGTTAAAAATTCTTCAAAAGTAGGAGCAGAGTTGGACCTCCATTTTCTGGAGGTGCATTTCCTGACAACTGCCAGAATTGTACATTGTAAATACATATTGTCTTTCTTCATTTCTGAATTTTCATTTACATTCAACAAAATTAAAGCCTCAGATAATACAAATGAATCCGTAAATATAGCTTGTAAAGATTATTAATATGTTAGCATAAACATTCCAAATACATAACATAAACTCTACTTTTTGGGAAAAAAAATAACAACCAGTGTCTGACAAGAACAGTCTGCGTTGTTCTAATAATTTAAGCTTTTGTTAGGTGCAGCTGTTTCATCTCTTATAATTGTGAATTCCCCACAAAAGTTTAGATATATCTAAAGAGAAATTATATCTAACTACTCACGGCAAACATCTGTGACAACATAAAATATAGCAGAAAAGATTTAGTTCATCTCATTTCAATCAATTTGAAAAATAATAGTTGCTGACAGTGTAAGCTTGATGAAAAGATGCTGTTTTTGTAAGTGGTAATGACAATTTAGTTTTATATGAACCTTTCCACAGGTAATCAGTACCCTGATCTGTCTCTTATCAGTGACTCTAACAGCATCCATAGAATTATTCTGTATTGATTTGATTCAATGAGATCAAAGTAGAGATTTACAAAATCCATAGAGTTTTGAAAATTTCATCTTCAAACAATGGTAATAGCCAACCTATGTAGTCAGTCTCCCCTTTCCCCAACATATGTTCCTCATCACCACTGTATGGAACATTCTTCTAAACTATTACAATACATTTGTTTACTCACCTAGAAGTTTTAAGCCAACAGACATCAATACTTAAATGATCCATACAAACCTTATACACATATTATATATTCATTAAAGGGGTGGTAGTACAGACACAATATTATATGATTGTGTAAGAAAACTAAAATAAACTTTATACAGTTACCCATAATTCTAGAGCTATAAGAATGGGTAAATTATCTACAAATTACAGTGGTAAGGCGAGAAGCATTAGGCCCACTAAGCAACTTAAATTCTCCCAGGCTGTTCACACCTCATGTACTCCATAATGCATGATGCTCTCCCTTCCAGATGTGAGTTAAGCTATTCTAAAATAAACTTATCTATCTGAATGTACGTGCAGACGCACACACACACACACACACACACACACACACACACACACACACACACACACACACACACACACACACACACAAAGACAAAGAAGAAAAAGACAAAAAAGAGAAGGAAAGAAGCAAGTCTAAATCTGAATCATTAAAAAAAGGTTTCCAGAGCCGACAACCTCAGTAAGCCCCAACTCCAAAGTCCCCAGAAGGTTGGATCAGACACCCTCTTTGGCCCAATCACCTTCTCCATACACCAGTTACTCCCTGGGACTTGCTCCTTTCCTTCTCTCTCTTGTATTTTTCTTCTTTCTTTCTCTTGTTGTTTCTTTGACTTAAGTGTTCTCCCTTTTAGAAGGTAAGAAAGATGAAGGGTTAGCCCCTTGTCTGTGTGGGAAGGAGGCCCTTTGAAATAAGTGTGTCCCTTCTGGTTTGGAGAGATCTTGCACTTAAAGCTGTGCAAGAATGGCATTTGATGTCAGGGTGCACGGCACAGAGACAATATACACATTTGGAGTGTGGGTCCTGCAATGGAAGTTTGTGCCCACACACAGCATTTTTTTAAACCCAGTTAACTCTGACATTTCAACTGCCTAGAAACAAGAAACTAAAGGAGTGGGAACTAACTCTAACTTTAATTTTAAGGTACAGTAAATTTACACAACAGAGGTCTAAAGTCTTAATTCTAAAGTAAATTAAACTAATTAACCAAGCAACATAATCTGTCAGAAATTATCTAAAATTTACGAAACACTATGTTCAAGGTGAGAGTAAAATCTCTCATTGTAGGAAAGCAGCAGCAGCAATAAGTAAAAAAAATAGCATGCTGTTGAAGGCAGCTCTACTCACATCCAAAACGTTTGAGTGGAAAATAACATCTGAGCATCTGCGGTACAACCTAGGGAATTGTGGGTAGTGTTGGGATCTGATGAGCTTTGAAGTCAGAGCCAAGGTCGTATCCCACCAGATCCAACAACCCATATGTTTGAATGGATGAAATACACAGCACTGGATCACAGTGTCAACTGCAGCACAGTGTGAGGCATTACCCTTTGTTTGAAGTGATCTGACTGTGAAGTTAGTACATATATATGTAAGGGGGTTGTAACATGTATAAGCACACTTTTTTTTTTTTTTTTAACCAGACTCTCCCAGTGCATTAATTCATCCCTTTGGAACAAAGAATCTAATGGGGTTCACATTTTCTACGATATAACAGTGAAGCTTGTTCAGGTTAGCATAATGGTTAAGGTCTTTGTCTCCTATACACAAAGTACAAGGCTTGATCCTGCCAGTTTGGAGTTTGCATGCTCTCCCTGTGTCCCTGTGGGGAACTCCCACCTCCAAAAAAAAAACATGCTGAGCGTCTCCCATCTCAAACTCACCCAAGAATGGAACTGCGGGCAGCAACACAGACTCTAGCTAGATGGTACCCACCAGGGGGAAGAGGTCTACAGACCAACCATTTTTGGCATCTACTGTCGTGCACAGTATCTTCAAAAAAAGGAGAAAGTACAGCTGTATAAAATTTTAGTTTAACAGTAGTTGTCCTCTTCACTGTTGCAGTATTTTTCACCCAAGGGATCTTTTGCCAAGGACAGCCCAATGTCGGGTCAGTATTCCAGAGCCTTTAGCTCTTATAGACACTGCATGTCACATATATGCTCCCCTTGAAAGACACAGGGCATAAAGGTGATATACGGATGCAAGCAATCAGAACTGAAAAACCCCAGGAGGAACAAAATACCCTCACGGACAAAAAGGAGCATGTGCATCCAAAGAGAAACAGAAAGAACAGCCCCTCAGCTAGTAAGGCAACCAGAACACAGGGCAAGAGTCAGAACAGAGGAGAAAGGAGGGAGGGACCAAATACTCCAAAAGTGAAGAGAAGGGACACCTACTGTTATGGTAAGATTTTACATAACTGTACTATGTCCTTCCATATCACTGTTGCAGTATTCTTAACATAAGGGATAGTACAAGAGCTAAGAGGACGGCTGACAGTAGGGCACAGAAGAGCTCTCTACAAACTCATGCAGAATAACTCCGACAAAACCTGCCCTGGAATGGAAAACAGCAGCAAACTTATAATGTTTAGTGAAAGTATGAACACAGGACCAATTAGCAGTTTGAAGGATGGAATTGATGTCCAAACCTTTGAAAAAGGTACCGGAGAAGCCAACCACACCATTAGAATGTACCTTTATGGATGAAGAAAGACATCGGCCATGAAAAGAACAACAAAAAGAAATGACCTTAGAAATGCAGGAATGAACAACAAAAAGAAATTACCTTAGAAATGCAGGATGAGATGGTTTGCTTGAAAACAGTCAAACCCAAAGTCCTTGGGTGAAAAGAAAAAAAAAAGTTATACTCACCATAACGTTCCATTTGTACTGTCGATTTTTTATCTCTTCTCACATATGGGTCCAGATCCAATCCATCGGATCCGACTCGGCCGTTACTAAGCTCATTACAACCAAAAAGCTCCTGGATACCTCCCCTTACCCACAATGCATCTCTCCCTGTTACCTCAGATCTGGTTTTCTAGAATTATAGCCATAGAAAAACGAATTAAACTTTAATGTTGAAAAGACTTTTAAGGAGGCTACTTCTGGAGTACTGAAGATAAAAAAAATGACCTGAAATTTTCTCCACGTTCAACCAGAAAACTAAAGGAAGGGGGTTGGAAGGAGAGGATGTGAGGAAAGATGAAAAAATTGACAATACAGATGGAATGTTAGGGTGAGTACATAACATCTTTATCTGATATTGTCAATTTTTCATCTCTTCACATATGGGGCCGAGTCCCCAGCTACCTTTACCCCAGGCAGACTCACGGGAGGATGTTTCTCAGAACCATCGAACCAAAGGAGGCTCATCCCCTAGAGACCAAATCTAACTTGTAATGAGTGATAAAGGTATGATGGTTTGCTCATATGGCTGCTGCACAAATATCATCCATGAAGGCATTGGTCTGGAAGAATGGGGATGTGGCCATGACCCTGGTTGAATGACCTCAAATAGATTTGGAAGGATTTATACCTTTTGAGGTGTAAATAAAAGAAATGCAATGACAGAACCATTTTGACAAGGTAACCTTGGATACTGGTAGGCCTTTTCTAGGGCCTGCAAAGGCAATAAACAACTGACTTGCTTTCCGAAACCCTTCAGTCCTGTGCAAATAGAGACATAAGTATCTATGAACATCCAACAAATATAGAACATATTCACCTTTACTGCTGGAGTTAGGAAAAAAAACAGGCAAATGTATGGTCTGATTAATATTTGATTGTGAAATGGCTTTGGGTAGAAAGGAGGGGTTGGTACGTAAAGAGACTCTGTCTTTATGAAAAATCAAATATGGGGCCTGGGAAGATAGTGCCTGAATTTCTGATATTCTTCTTGCAGATGTGGCAGCCACCAAAAAGATAGTTTTCCAAGATAGAAACTTCATATCACAAGTCGCTACAGGTTCAAATGGGGGCTGAATAATAAGACATATTACCAAATTAAGGTCCCATGGGGTGGGGAGGAAGGATCCTTATGAGGAGGCCTTAACAACAAGGTCCCTTTCAAGAAGGCTTTGCAAAGTTTGCTGGAAATGAGAGATGAGTTATCCATCCCACTGCTAAAATTTGAAATGGCTGCCAATTGCACCTTTATAGTAGAAGCAGCTATTTCATTATCGAAATGGTGGGCTAGAAATTCTACAACAGAGTGAATAGGAACTGTGAGAGGATCTACATTCTGTTGCTGAGCCCAAATTACAAACCTCTTCCATTTACTCTTATAGAAATTTTGAGTGGATGACGTATGAGAGGACATCAAAATATAATGGACAGGTGAGGACAGCATAGGTTGTCTGGCAATGAATGGAACTAAAGGAATCAAACCATTAGTTTGAGGTTGTGAAGGCTGGGATGAATCATTCCTGTCGGACACGAAAGAAGGTCCAGAAAAGGTTCCAGAATCCAGGGTTCCTTCTGTAGATGAAGCCAGAGGAATGGAAACCAGATCTGTTGAGGCCAATATGAGGCAATGAGGATTATTGTTCTCTTCAACCTGCTGGCTTTCTGAAGGAATTTGGGAATCAAGGGGATGGGGGAAAGCATACAAAAGACCGGGAGGTCAATCATATTACAGCATCCTTCGGGGACTCCCCTGGTGTGCTGATTAGGGCAAAGTAGCCACTGCATTTGTTGTTTAGGGGAGAAGCAAAGAGACTGCAGCAAAGCTGGCCCCATTTGCGGAAAATGTCCTCTGCTACCTTCTTGTTGAGGAACCACTCACGAGGCATGAGAATGTATCTGCTCAACATATCCGCTATGATGTTTGGACTTTCCTGGAATGTGTGTTGCTTTAAGAAAGTGGTTGGATGAGATCACCCACTGCCACACGCTGAGTGCATCTCGACACAGAGGGTATGATCTGATTCCTCCTTGCTTGTTTATATACCAGACCACAAACATGTTGTCTGACTGAATCGCCACTGTTCCTAGAGGAAGAGCAGTCTGAAATACCAACAATGCTAGAAGCACTGCCCTCATCTCCAGGATGTTTATGTGGAGTTTGGCCTCATCTGTGGATCAGGTTCCTTGGACTACCTTCCCCAGATAATGCCCCCCCCCCCCATCTGGCAAGCATCCGTGGTCACCGTGGTTGAGGAGGGACAAAGAGTCGACCCTGCGTCAACTGTCCTAACTGAATCCACCACGAAAGGTTTCTTTTACATGTGTATGTTATAAGAATTTGGTGAGTCATCAGTGGGTGGATAATTGACCACTGGGCAGCTAGAAGCCACTGCAACATCCACATGTGAAATCTGGTTAATTGAACTAACACTATCACTGCAGCCATTGATCCTAAAGCCTGCAGAAAATGATGAGCAGCTACCTTCTTATGTCTGATTAATTTGTATGTTTGTCACCTGACTGTTACCCTGGAGGTAGAAAGTTTTGCAATCATTCCAGTGGTGTCCAGTAGTGCTCTTACAAACGCCAGTGTTTGAGTAGGTTCCAGATCTGATTTTTGGTAATTTATGGTTATGCCTAGTTCGGTACATATTTGAAGAATAGAGTCTCCCACATGGATAAGTAAATACCTGGTCGGGGCAGATATCAGTCAGTCATCTAAATAAGGAAACACCTGGAATCCTTGTTGTCTCAGGTGAGCCGCAACCACTGCCATGCATTTGGTGAACATTCCAAAGGGCAGTACTCTGAACTGGTAATGACTGGCTCCCAGACAGAATGGTAGGTATCCTCTGGAACATCTGTCCATTTTTATATTATAGTACGCACCCTGAAGATCTATAGAGCACATCCAATCATCCTGTTCCAGATAAAGAAGTATGGAATGCACCATGACCATTCAGAACTTGCAATATTAAATTGACTTGCTCAATCTGCTGACATCCAGGATTGGTCTCCAGTCCCCTGTTTTCTTTGGAACCAAAAAGAACCTTGAGTAAATTCTGAATCCTCTCTGATCTCGGGGGACTTCTTGGATGACTCTTTTTCCAGCAGTTTTTGAATCTGCATGACTGCTTGATCCTTTTGACTGGGTGGAATGTCTGGGATTTTCTTGTGAAGGGGGGTTGTTGAGAAAAGGGAATTTGGTAACCCCTGGATATTATCCTCTGCACCCACATATCGAAAGTTATCGTTTGACAGGCTCTCCAATGTAGGAATAGTCAACTGCCGATTGGCCCCAGAGGTGGACAATCGGGCCTCCTTTCAGGAGCACTGAAAGAGTTTCCCAGACAAAGACTCCTGGGACCCTTGGTTCTGCAGACCTCCTCTGCCGCGAGGGCGGCATCTTCCATTATTGTTCCTCCCTCTGCCTTTGGGGAAAAACCCTTTACGTGTCTTGATAGAACCCTTGAGACTTTTTGAACCATATTTTTCTGCTGCCTCTCTGACCACTAAGATAAAGTTTCCAAGGAGCCAAAAAATGCATGCCCATGGCAGAAAGAGTCTTACCTTTTTTTTCACACCTGGATAGCATATCTTTGACTTTGGGACCAAAAAGTGAAGTGCCGTCAAATGGTGTGTTGATGAACGAAGACTTAAAAGGCTCTGCAAAATCGCATATGTGCATCCTGGCATGTCTTCTCATAGGGATGCAGGAACATGCCGCTCTACTCGTTCCTCCAGCTGCATGTGTGATGAGCCTCATGGAAGTGTTAGCTACAGAAGGTAAGGTCGCTAAATGGGAAGCTACCTTCGCTCTCGCTCCCTCAGCTACTGCACCTTCAAGGGTATCTGACAGTTCCTTAATTGGATCCCTTTTCAACCTGATGAAATGGGAAAGGTAATGCAGCAATTGCAAGGCAAAGGTCGCTGAAGATAACACTCACTTCCGGAATCTATCCATCATCCTGGAATCCTTATTAGGAGGATGAATAGTCGAACCATCCTCTGAAAGTTCCATTCTTGGTTGCCGCAGCTACAAACATAGCATATACTGCAACCCCTCTCATCCAGGAAAGCCTTGTCAAATGGGGCAGTAATTATTTTATTTGGTCTCCGGGGAATAGGTTCATTGGTATCTGGGGTCTCGCACACCCATAAAGAGATCAACCCTATGAGCTCATTGGTGGGTGGAGTCACCCAGGAGGTAGATGAGCAGGAACCAAAGACCGACAGGTACATCAACTCCTCAGGCAAAGCATTACTGGACTGCCAGCCGCCTCTCTGTCTCAGGATCTCCAGAATCTCCACAAAGGAAACATCCTCAGGAGGAGACCACATGGATTATCCTCCCTCATCGAGGTGAGTGTCTTCCATGGCCAACTCCTCTGTGGAGTCCAAATGCTTCCTCTTGCAAAGTCTCTTCCAAGGGTCCTCCTCAGTGGGGTACTCTGGGGAGGTATCAAAAGAGGCAGGGGTATCCAGATGTGTTTCCTGCCGTCTGAGGTCCTGCTGTCCCTGTGTGTCCCTGTGGAACATCCTTGCCAAAAGATGGTAGGGTACCTTGATGGGATTGAGGATCCAAGAGGGCACGTGACCTTCTAAATGCGGTAGCAGCTATAGCACTCTCCAGAGTCCCAAAGGCTGACCGCTCCCGAATGGAGGAGGACTCTGGCTCTGAAAGGCCATGCTTTCTGGATGGGGTCCCTTCCAGTCCAGAAGACAGCTCATCGGGGTCAGAAGCCAGAACCAAGCTCACCTGCACCAAAGCCCTGAGGCACATCAATTGCTCCAAAGACCTGTACTCATGGTTCACTAGGTTCAATGTGGCTCCAGGAACTCTCCAGCTCTGAAAAGGCCAAAGAGCTCTGAGCAAAGGTCTGATCTGAAAAAGAAACATCTTTGGAATTGAGCTGAAAGGCACTGGATGTATTTGATCTGATGACTCCGAAACTTGGCCTGAAGTCGGAGGAGGAGGAAGAGGGGGAGTTGATGGTTTGGACAGACTTGGAACTGCATGGGTCGTGGCAGAGGGGGACTTAGTGATGCCCTCCTCCCACAAAATCTTCTGCACCAACCATTCCATGTCTTCTTCAGTAAGGCTCCTGGTTGAACAGGAAGAGGACAGTGGTGGGCATTTTAGTTAAGAATGCAGATAGTACCCTTGGCAGAACAGGATTGGTTGTCGGGCAGTACAGAGTTCTGGAAAATGTCAATATTGGCTTGAATGGGCTTGTTGTCAGATCCATTATCAACAGATCCAATCTATCATTACTCGACAGAATCGGAGCCAAAGAAGCCAGAGAAGCTGACCTAGTTACAGACTCCACAGACTTGGGAGATTTTGACGTTTTAGTTTTTGGCTCCGAAAGGTCTGTTGGAGCTGAGAAAGGCCTCTTCTTTCCTCTGTCACCAGTTTTGGAGGAAAGGGAAGAAGCAGGGCTCGAATGAGACTATTTAGATTTGGTACAAGATCCATATTTAGACTGACTGCCAGAAATAGCCTCCTCAAAAGCAGGCAGCATGCCCCTGAAAATGAACTTATTTTTTCTCTCAACCAAAACAGTGGTTGAAAGAATGGCAGATCACACAATCTTCTTGTAAATGAAGTCAAAGTCAAAGAAAACTTTGTCATTCAGAGCTATATCACAGTGAAGCTGAACAAAATTGCGATGCTTTATTCCCAGTGCAAATACATACACACAGAGAAGAAAATAGTACAATAAAAATAAAAGTAAAAATAGAATAAAAAAATAACAATGACCAAACACACTTTACATATAAATAAAACTGAATAACAACATGTGCATGACATTACTATAACATAAGAACTAAGCAGCAAAAGGAATGGCCAGCATGAATATTGCACAGTGTGATTTATATTTCACTTCACAGAGTCCTATGGTAAGGTAAGGTAAGGTGTGAACCAACATTAAATATACACATCAGTTAGTTATCACACATGAAAAAGCTTAATACTTACAGTGCAACAAAGCCTGGATATGTACGGATCTGTACAGTCAGATAAATAGCATAACTGTGTGGTAGGAGGGGAGGAATGCATTGACAGTCTCCTAGCTCATTTTTCACAAGATTTCAGTAGTCTGATGGTGAGAGGAAAGAAACTTTTGTTAAGGCATTCATGGACATGGCAAAAAGGTTGCAGCAAGGCTGGCCCCATTTGAGGAAAACCTCTTCCGCCACTTCCTGTTTTAGGGACCACTCGTGAGGCATCAGAATAGCTCTGCTGAGTTTGTCTGCAATCACGCTGGATTTCCCCGGGATGTGCATTCCTATCACAAAGCACTGGGAGGAGGTTGTCCAGTGCCATAATCTCAGGGCCTCCCAACAAAGGGGGTAAGATCTGGTTCCTCCTTGTTTATGTACCATACAACTGACATGTCTGTCTGTACAGCAATAGTTCCTAGCGGAAGAGAGTCCTGGAATGCTTGCAATGCTAAAAGCACTGGTCTCATTTCTAGGACACTGATGTGCAAATGGGCTACATGGTTCTGCCAAGTGCCTTGAACTGTCTTTCCAGATAATAACCTCTCCTACCCTATCTGGGAAGCATCTGTGGTCACTGTGCATAAAGGCTTGGAAGGAAGAAAGGGATGATCTAATGTTACATGTGTGGAGTAAAGCCACCAACGAAGGTTTTTCCTGCAAAATTCCGTTATCAAAATTTGGTGGGACATGGGTAGTTTCTGCATGGACCACTGAGTGAAAAGTAACCACTGTAGTATTCTCATGTGCAGACGTGCTAATGGAATCAGAGTTATCACAGCTGCCATGGTTCCCAATACTTTGAGGATTGTTCTTGCTTGTACTTTTCTCTTGGAAAGAAGGTTTAGGACTTCACGTCATAGGACATGAACCCATTCAGAGGGAAGTTTTGCCATCATATTTGTTGTGTCTATATCTGCTCCTATAAAAAACGATATGCTGAGATGGCAACAAGGCAGATTTTTCGTAGTTTATTGTGATTCCTAGGTGAGAACAGAGATGTAAAGTGGTGTCTCTCACTTTGGATAGTAGATGCTCGGTGATGGCGGTTAGGAGCCAATCATCTAAGTATGGAAACATTCGGAAGACTAGGCATCTCAAGTGAGCCGGTACCACTGTCATACACTTGGTGAACACTCTAGGGGCTGTAGTAAGGCCAAAGGGCAGAACTCGGAACTGGTAGTGACTGGCTCCCAGCTGAAAGCACAAATGACTCCTTGATCACCTGTCCATTTTTATATGGTAGTACACATCCTGGAGGACTATACAGCACATCCAATCATCTCATAACAGAAAAGGGAGTACTGACTGCAGTGTTACCACCCAGAACTTTGACTTTCTTACTGATTTGTTTAACTTGCTGAGATCCAGGATGGGTCTCCAGTCCCCTGTTTTCTTTGGAACTAAAAAGAATCTTGAGTAAGTTCCGGTTCCTATTTGGTCTGCAGGGACTACTTGGATGACTCTTTTGACTAGCAACTTTTGTATTTCTAGAGATGCCTGACCCCTTTGACTGGGTGGAACGTCCATTATGTTTTTTGTGTTTGGGACAGGGAAGTAGCCTCTGGATACGATACTTTCTACCCACTAGTCTTTTGTTATTGTTAGCCAGGCTTTTGGGTACAAAGATAAGCGGCCCCTGACTGCCTCCAGAGATCGACAGGTGGGCCTCCTTTCAGGAGTGCTGAAAGGGCTTACCAAGGAAGGATTCCCTGTCGCCCTGGTTTTGTGGACTGCCTCTGCCATGTGGTCGGCGTTTTCCATTAGCATTTCCCCCTTTGCCCCTGGGGGAAGTATCATCACATGTGTCCTGGAAAGCTCTCTGGGATTTTCAAAACCACATTTTTCCTCCTTTCTGACCCTTTGGGTAAGATCTGGTAGGCAGGGAAAAATGGGACTCCAACGGCTGAGAGAGTCTTTCCTTGTTCACACATGGTTAGCGTGTCTTTGACTTTAGGCACGAACAAAGACGAGCCATCAAAAGGGGCGTTCATAAAAGAAGATTTAAAGGGTTCCACAAAGTCATACAAGCACATCAAAGAATGTCTCTTTAGGGAAATTCCTGAACCCGCTGCCCTGCTCACATCATCCGCTGCATAAGAAATGAGCCTCATGGAGGAGTTGACCACTAAGGTTAAGGTGGAGAGCTGACAGGAAACCTTGTCTGATACCCTTTCAGCTACTGAACCTTGAAGTGTATCTCCTAGCTCTTTCAGGAGATCTCTCTGAAGCCTAGTAAAGTGAGTCAGATAAGTCAGCGATCTGAGCACAAAAGACGCTGAACAGAAGATGCGCTTTCCATATCTGTTCATCGTACGAGACTCTTTGTTCAGCAGACAGACAGAAGAGAATGTCTCTGAAAGTTCCGTTTTGGTGGCTGCTGCCACCAGCATAGCATCTACTGGGACACCCTTGGTAAGAAATTCCTTGTCTGAAGGTGCGGTGCTGAATGTGTTTGGCCTCTGAGAAACAGGTTCCATTGCGTCTGGAGACTCCCAGCCTTTCGACTAACTAACTGCATCAGCTTGTCGAAGGGCGGAGACACCCAAGTGGTGGAAGGATGAGACCCAAAGGCCTTCAGGTATACAGACTCCTCAGAAGGCTTGATGGGCTTCCAGCCACCTCTCTGTTTTAGTAATTCTAAGATGCCTGCAAAGAAGAAATCCTCAGAGGGCGACCATGGGTACCCTTCCAAATCATCAGGGTCTGTATCTGAAGTGATGGGACTCCTCTGGGGAGTCTAGATGCTTCCTCCTACATAGTCTCTTTTGAGGGACCTCTTCAGAAGGGTATTCTGGAGAGGTTTCAGAAGAGAGGGGGTTGCATCCTGAGGCCTTGGGTCTCCGCATCTCTGTGGATGCAGTGATACTGAGGCAGACACCAGTGCCTTTGGGGGAAGAATGTCCCGACTCGAGAGTGAACCTGTCTGCGGAGACAGGACTCTCCTCATTACCTCGAAAGCCCCCTGCCCCTGGCCTGAAGAGACTCCAGGCTCCGAAAAACCAGAGGGAATATTTGGAACCTAGGGGATTGGCTGCCAGGCTGAGGTAGGAGCCGAGCTCACCCGAGCCAATGCCCCGAGATGCAAGTTCAGATCTGACAATTGCCTGATCTAACTGTCATCCCCGGACCCGAATGGAGAGCGTCAACTCCTAGACTCCTCAAGTTCGGATGGAACCAAGGATGTCAGAGCAGTAGTCGGGGCCGAAGATCGTGAGATAGGCCTAAGCTCCAATGGTTCCACTACAATCAACTCTGGACATTCTGGCTCCGAGGTGCGAGATCAGACCAGAGGAGGAATCAATGGTGACAGGGTAGGTTTGATCGATTCCAAAGCCCGCTGGGTTGGATCCAACAAGAGTCTGGTGAGCGCTGGTGTCCTCAAAAGCCTCTACACCACACGATCCACGTCATCATTGGACAAGCTCCTGGAGCATCGAGTGGACAGAGCAGGAAATCTGGAAGACTGCAATAAAGGAGACCTTAAAGTGGGAGATAACGGTTCCAATTCAGGGGACCGGCTCTGCACATGAAACTCCAATGGCACCGATATAGAAGGAGCTGAAGCAGAAAGCTTCTCAGGCCCGACAGCCTTCGAGTTCAAAGAAGAAACCTTAGGTAACTTTTTTGACTGCTCCGACTGAGCACTCAAAGAAGAGGACCTTTCCCAGACTTGTCTGATTTGAAGAAGGGGATTGACTGGATTTTGAAGGACCCTGACCGTCTTCAATTGCTTCTGAAAAAGGGAGCTTCAGCAAGCCTCTCAAGATGAGCTTGATCTTTCTCTCTAATAATACCCTGTGACTAAAGGAGTGACAGATAGCACAGGACTCCTGAAGGTGAACACCTCTGAGGCAGTAGACACAAATGGTATATCCATCAGTTATGGACATTTTTTGGCTGCTTTTTACACATTTTTTAAACCCAGGGGGTTTAGTTTCCTTAGAATCTTTGGAAGACATGACTAACAGCAACTACAACAGGAAAAAATAGCTAACAACTCTAGGGGAAAACCAGAGAAACAAATGTAAGCACACAAAAAACACTACTACTACTACTACTAATTCTTATACAACGCTCATTTTTTTTTTAACAACAGCGATCAGACCAACACACAGAAAAAAGGGACAGAGGCAGCTCTCTAACTTAAATGAGCTAGGCCTGAGTATTTAGAGAGGAAAAACAAAGGGAAAACCAAAGAGGAAAGCTCTCTAATCCTCTAATTTAAATGGGCTAAGGGCGGCACTTCTCTAACTTAAACGAACTAACCTATCCTTACAGGAAAGAAAAACCCTCTAACTAAAATGGGTTTTCTAAATTTAATACAGGGATAGGGAAAGAAAGGCCTAATGGAAATAATGATGGCCAACACAAAAACAACAACAGAAAAAGAGCGGAACACAGATAATTTACTTGATAACAACTAGCTGGAATAAAAGTACTGAAAAAATTCTAACAATTTTCAAATATAAGGCAGAAAAAAAACTACTTGGGCAGAGCCACTATGAAGAACACCCGATCTTGCTTAGCGGCAAACGAGATCTGGGGAACTCTCATAGTGTATCATGGGACAGGGGAGCTACTGGAAGACCTCAAGCTTTGTATAAAGCCGAATGGGAACCAAAGATCGGTTCTGAACCCAACTTGATAAGAATGAAGGCAAGACAGGACAACATCACATCTGTTGTTAAGTCTACAAATCCTACAGTGCATACTTCTGTATCTCCTACCTGAGGAAAGGCAGGAGGACATACTGTGACAGGATGCGAAGGATCACTGGATTATCTTCCCGATTCTACTGATGCAACGTGACTCATGTAGGTCTTCCAGTGGTGCAAGAGAGGAACCAATGATTTTCTCTGCTGCCCTTACAACTCGCCTAAGAGCCTTACAATTGGAGATGCTGCAGCCCCCATACCAGACAGTGATGCTGTGATGAAGAAGCCCAAGACAATAATGCACAAGGAGTGCAAGTCACTGAAAGTAATCTTTTGACCATACTTTGTGCATTTTTTTAATCCTGCTGGTTTATCTTGCTTCTCTGCCATGTTGTAAATACATTTAGATGGCGAAAAAACTCACACTTACACACGCACACTTAAGGCCAAAGACAGGGAAAAAAAGAAGGAAAGTTTATATATATATATATATATATATATATATATATATATATATATGTGTGTGTGTGTGTGCGTGTGTTTGTGTGTGTATTTATGTATGTATCTCACATAATGCCCCAAAATCATTTCTAATCTGTCACCTAAATATCAGAAGTATAAATAATAAACTCCAATACCTGCATGCACTCATAGATATACACTCACCTGATGTTTTCTGCTGGCTTAAACCCACTATCACTGACAATGAAATATTACCCCCCCCCACTGCAATATAATAAGATTTGACCATAAAGTGAGAAAAGGAGGTGGAGTAGCCATCCTATACAAATCCTCTCTACAGTTAACTACAATTAACATCCCCTCTGACCAAATAATTACCAACACTGAAACAATAATCTCAAGAATTCAACTCAACAAACACAAAGCTATAAACATAGTATGTAGTTATATTCCTCCAGGCAATAACATAAACACCTTAGAAAGCACACTCCAATGCTTATCCTCCTCTCACCCCCAAGAAACAATCATACTTGTAGACTTCAACATCGACTGGATAACTTGTTCAGCACATTTCCCAACCTCCCATATTAACTTACATGGTTTCTCCCAAACTATTACTACCCCCACCAGAATTAACAAATCTAACAGAAAGGAAAGCATTATAGACTGGATCTTAATAAATAACAATCCTCAGTTGTACAAAGCAGGTACCCTACCCGAGGACATGAGCGACCACCTCCTAACCTATACAATGAGAAAAAGAGAAGACATGCCCCAACAAACCACCTTTATAACCCGCAGGTATACAAAGAACTTTAACCTAAACAGTTTCCAATCTGATCTAAGCCTATGCAGATGGGCCACACTTAAAACACTACCCCTTGATCAAGCAGTCACAGAATTCAACACCACCTTCCTAGCCATCTTAGACAAGTACGCTCCCAAACGTAGATATAGAACCAAAAACAAAACAGCACCATGACTAACCTATCCTACTAGACAAAAACTCACTTCTAGAAATAGAGCATGGTCCTCATGGAGAGCCACCAAATCCTCACAAGCCCAAATAACATACAAACAGATTAGAAATGAAGCTAAAAGATCTATTATGTTAGACAAACACAACTACTATTTCAATTTACAGCAAAAACACCAAAATCAGCCCAAAAAATTTTGGTCAGGTCTAAATAAACTACTCCACCCAGGTTAATCTTCTACCCCCACCCCCTCGTCAACCTTAAATCTACCCCCTGAATCAGTAGCAAATACCTTTAACACTTTTTTCACTAAAACTGTCAAATCCCTAGCCAATAATCTATCTCCCTCTTCTTCTTCCACAACCTCACCTACTCATATAAATCCCCCTCCCTTAAACAGGATTCCTACAAAAAGTCGCTAAAGTAATAGCATACCCTATCTCCATCTTAATCAATCGTACTATCCAAGAAACCTACATCCCCTCCATCTGGAAAATCTCACACATTCTTCCACTTCATAAAGGAGGAAACTCCATGGAACTCTCAAATTACAGACCTATCACAATTCTATCTCCCCTAATCAAAATAATGGAGAAATGCACACAGAAACAACTATTAGCCCACCTCATACACAGTTCTCTCTTAGCATCATCCCAGCATGGTTTTAGACCAGCCCACAGTACAACCACTGCCCTGCTCTCCTTCCCTCACACAATAAATCACAACCGTAATCAAAATCTGCTCTCCTCTGCCGTGTTCCTCGATCTATCTAAAGCATTCGACATGGTAAATCACAGCTTACTCTTAGACTCCCTCAACTCACTGTCCATAGATAATTCAGTATGTAACTGGTTCCACTCATACCTAAACGGTCGACAACAAGCTGTCTTGTGGAAAGATAATTTATCCCCCCTTCTACGTGTGACCATTGGCGTTCCCCAAGGCTCCATTCTAGGTCCCCTTCTTTTCTCTATATTCATCAATGATCTGCCCAAAATTATACCACAGGCTACTTCCATACAGTACGTAGATGATTCCACACTAATCTGCACTGCCTCTACTCCAGCAGAATTACAATCTCTAACCCAGTCTACCTTTAACAAAGTAGAAAACTGGCTTAATTCTCATTTACTCCTACTGAACCCAAATAAAACCAAACTACTACTTTCCCCCCCACCCAAAAGCAAACACCACCAATATTTACAGTCTCTTCAAACAATGGGACCACAATTTCTCCTGAACCAAACACCAAACTACTAGGCATAATCATTGACAACAATCTGAATTACAATGCCCATATAGGCAAAACCATAAAAACAGTAAATAAAAAAATAGGATCCATGTATAAGATAAAGAAATTTCTAACCCCAACTGCCAGAACCACCATAGCTCGCACACATCTTCTGTCCTCCCTTCTCTATGCCTCACCCATCCTCACTAATCTATCTAAATTGAACCTCAACAAAATCACCAGCTGCTATAACAATATAGCTAGATTCGCCACAGGTTCCACATACAGAACCCACCATTGTAATAATCTTCACAAATTAGGTTGGCTAGAACTACCCAATCACATATACTATAACCAACTCATATTTGCTCATAAAATCCTCTACCAACCTACCAGTACCCCGATTCTAACTAAAATTATCACCCCCTATAACAACCTAACATCCTTCCGCTCATCCAGCAGAATGCTAGTACAAACAACCAAAGCAAACAACTCAGCTGGAGATTCTTTGTTCTCCAACTCTACTGGAAAAAAATGGAACTCCCTTCCTCCAGAAATAACCTCTAACAGCTCCTTGCCTCAATTCAAAAAAGCTCTAAAGACACACATGCACAGACTCTGGCTATGCCCATGTCTAAACTCCACGACTAAACTAAACAAAAATGACACTGAGCTAGTCAAAAAATAGTTGTGCTCCTATCAAAACCCCAACTAACCCAAAAACATAATAACAAATGTATTATTTCAAACTAACTCACATATATGTCTACCAATTCCTCCCTCTACAACCTATTTTTTTCTGCCCACACTAAACAAAACCCCTCCAACCAAAATACCTTTTCTTTCTTATCTTCCATGCTTTCTATCTGAATATGCTTATCTTACAGACACACCCCTTCTAAAAGATTGACTGCTCTGAACTCATTGCTTCAAAGAAATTGTTTTTTATGTCTCACCTATAGGTAACCCACAAATGACTTTTATCTTTGATCTATTGTTAACTTCCTAAACATCATTACAAACTGCATTTTTTCTCTCCTTAATTTAACTAAAACTTTGCAAACAGCTCTATTGCTACATTTTAGATATTTTGTAACCTATATTATTATTTGTTACTAAATGTCCTCATTTTTATGTTGCTGTTACTAAATGCTTTGATAACATGGAGCTTTTCTCCCCGGGCCTCCGCTGAAAATGGATATGTATCCAGTTGGACTTTCCCAGTTAACAAATGTAAAATAAATAAATAAAATGTATGTATGTATGTATATATACATATATATATATATATATATATATATATATATATATACACACACACACACACACACACACACACACACACACACACACACACACACACACACACTCACACACACTCACACACACACACACACACACACACACACACACACACACTACTAACAGTAATACTTAAGGAATACCTTAAAGGTAAAAGAGAAAGAGAGTAACCTATAAAAAATGGTTACTAGTGGGAAAAGGGAGAGAGAGAGACAGACAGACAGAGAAAGCGAAAGCAACCTAATAAAAAAAAGTGGTTACTGTCAAAAAGGATTTTTCGAAACAAGGGGGAGGTACAAGAAGGCGTAATACATTAACAAAGTATAGAAATAAGACTATAGAATGAAATATTATAATAATACAACCTGAAAATCCAAGAGCTAGCTGATCGGACCATGTCTTCGCAAAACAGCAAATGAGATCTGAGGTAACAGGAAGAGATGCACTGTGAGTAAGGGGAGGTATCCAAGAGCTTTATGGCTTGAACAAGCATAGTAACGGCCCAGTCAGATCTGATGGATCAGACCTGAACCCATATGTGAGGACGAGATGAAAAATTGATATCATCAAATTGAATGGCATGTACTCACCAAAACGATGAGTCTGTGTTCATAGGTTCATAGTTTAGTACTAAGCTAACTGCCCTTGCGAGCCATTTTAAGCCTAGCCAATTATCCCTTGTGAGACTCAAACCCTGCAACTTGTGTTTTTAAGGCAAACACCTTAGCCATTAAGCCACTCTCCCAACCCTGTGTTGTCAGTTTTCATCCTTCCTCAACCAATGGGTCTCAGATCTATCTTTGGCCACTTCTGCAGACTTTGGCTGTTTAGCTCTAGTTCCTCCTCTCTTTAGCTCGACTCGAAATGCCTCAGATCAAGTTCGCCCTCTATTCAGCCTATAATACTGCCCACAGCAAAATAGTAATTAATAATACAGTAAAATTACCAATAAAATTCCAGTTTGACTGCAAGGAAAGAAAAAAAGAATAAATTAATAAAAGACTGGTGCTCATCAGAAGGTAGGCAACATAACACACCTCAGGTCAAACTAGGAGATCCGAAAGTAAAAACTTCCAAATAGGAAGGGAGTTAGAGGGTGGGAGGATGAGGAAGAATGAAAACAGATAACACAGATACAATAGTTATGTACTCACCATCTGCAACTAATGTTATCATTTTCAACTGTTCCTCGACACCATCTGCAACTAATGTTATCTTTTTCAACTGTTCCTCAACAGACGGGGCAGAGTGCCCAGCTAGAGAAACCCCACGCTGGTCCTAAGAAAGGATATTCCAGAGTACAGCAGATCCAAATGCTGCCCTATTTCTACACAAGATGTCCAATTTATAGTGAGGAATGAAGGTATGAGTATTAGACCAAGTGGCAGCTGCGCAAATGCTATCTATGGGATCTCTGGACCAAAAAGTGGAGGATGTGGTCACAGATTTGGTGGAATGAGCCTTAGAAGATTTAGAGAGTTTTAATCCCTTCTTCTTATAGACAAAAGAAATACAAATCAGTGAGCCATCTAGCTAAAGTCACCATTGAACCAATTTGTCCAACTTCGCTTTGGAAAAGAAAACAAATAGCTGATATGATTTTCTGAAATATTTTGTTCTGTGGAGCTAGAATCTAAGTTGTCTAATGAACATCCAAAAGGTGCGACATGTATTCTCCTTTGCTGGAAAACATTTTGAAATAAAACAGGAAGTCTGATGGACTGATTTACAACTGTTTCTGAAGCCATCTTAGGTATAAAGAAAGGATTAGATTGGAGTGACACTCTGTCCTTGTGCAAGATTTGATGTGGTGGCTTAGAAGAGAGAGCCTGGAGTTCAGTTACCCATATGGCTGATGTGAATGCAACCAGAAAAATAGTTTTCCAAGACAAAAACTTTAAGTCCACCTTACAGCTGGGCTGAATCAGGGCTTGAAGAAGTATTGTTAAATCCCATGGAGGCATGGTTCCTTAATAGCAGGTTGGAGTAAAAAGATACTGCTGAAAAAGACTTTACATAATCTAGATGATGCCAGGAATGAACGGTTATCTTCTACTTGAAAATTCAAGATGGCTGCAAGTTGGATCTTTATAGAATAACTAGCTCCACTGCTGAATATGGAAGTAAGAAGGTCTAGGACAGCTGGAATACGTGCTGAAAAGGGATCTAATTGTCTCTAAACAGCCCAGACAGAGAATTTTTTCCATTCGCTCTTATACACAATCCTAGTAGAATCCCTCTGAGAGGATATGAGGGTGTGTCGAACTGCAAAAGAAAACCTGGAGTGTCTAGCCATTGCTGGAAGTGGAGAAACCATGTTGACAATTTGAGGGTCTGAATGTCCACGAGTCATCCCTGATTGATGACGGAGAAGATACTGCTTTGGATGTAACACCTAAGGGGGGGTGCATTAGATGAGGCCACAGGAACAGAAACCATACTTGTTGAAGCCAGAATGGGGCAATGAGATTACTTTGCTCTTCTGGTAAGACAATTTCTGAAGAAATTTGGGAATTAGAGGTGTAGGAGGAAATACGTATGGGTGTCCAGAGGTCTAATCGTGAATTAGAGAGTCTCTTGGTGACTCCCCCTCTGGGGGGATTAGAGAGAAGTACCTGCTACACTTGGAGTTGAGAGGGGAAGTGAAGAGATCTCACCAAGACTAGCCCCACAAAAAATTGTTTCTGCTCACAGGGTTGAGAGTCCACTCATGAGGGAGTAAAACGGTTCTGTTCAGTTAGCATGTTGGACTTCCCTGGGATATGTGTTGCTAAATGGAAGCAGCTGGCAGAGATTGTTCACTGGCAAACTCTCAAAGCTTTTTGACACAGGTAATAGGATCTGGTTCCCTCTCCCCAGCTGTTGATACACCAAACTACAGACATATCTGTCTGGATGACAATCATCCCTGGAGAGAGAGTATCTTGAAATGCCTGCAATGCTAATAGGGCTGCGCTCATCTTCAGGACACTGATGTGAAGCTTAACTTACAACTGAGACCAAGTCCCTTGGACCATCCTTCCCAAAAAATGCCCCCCCCCCCCCAACCTAGTTGGGAGGTGTCAGTAGTCACTGTGGCTGTGGCTGGTGGATGAATAAAAGGGTGGTCTTGAGAAACTTCTTTTGCAGTGACCCACCAAGCTGGGCATTTCCTGCAAATCTTTGTAATCTGTATCAGTGTAAACTGGGGGTATCATCTAATTGGCCATTGCACTGCAAATGTCTATTGCAGTACCCTCATATACTAACTTGCTAGAGGTATTAAGAGTTATGGAAGCTGCCATAGATCCAAAGAGTTACAATTCCAACCTTGCTGACACAGAAGGAAGAGACAAGATGTGGGATGCTTGACTCTGTAAGATGTTTATTCTTGTCTGCGGTAAGCTTGCAACCTGTGTCACTGTATCCAGATGAGCACCAATAAACTCCTAGACTTGAGTGGGAGAGAAAGAGATGAGACTTGTCATAGTTCACTATGATGCCCAGTTGAAGACATAGTTGGAGTAAGTAGTCCCTGGTTTGAATGAGTCATAACTTGGTGGGAGCAGGGAGGAGCCAGTCACTGAGATATGGAAATACTCAGAATCCCAGTTTCAAGTAAGCTGTGACCACTGCCATGCATCTGGTAAACACCCTGGGGGCTGTGGTGAGGCCAAAGGCAAGGGCCCTGAATGACTGTCTCCCAGATGGAAGTGTAGGTATCTCCTGGATCAAATGTCTAATTTGATGTGATAGTAAGCATCCTTGAGATCTATCAAGCATATCCAATCGTCCTTGCACAATAGTGGTAGAATGGACCGAACTGTGACAATTCAGAACTTCAGGTGTCTGACATACTCATTCAGGTTGCTGAGATCTAAGATAGGTCACAGGTCCCTGTTTCTCTTTGTCGCCAAAAATAACCTCAAGCAATTTTTGAATCCTTGTTGGTCTGAGGGGACCATCTGGATGCCAACAGTTTTTCTATTTCTGCAGCAGCTGCTTTCCTCTGACTGGGTGGAACATCTGGGATTTTTGTGGGCTGATTGGGATAGCTGAAGGGAAAAGGGTATGTACAATCCTCTGGATACGATCCTCTAAACTCAAGTATCTTTGGGGATGGCTAGCCAGGTTTACGGGTACAGTGCACTCCCAACTGTTTCTACAGTGCAGCAGTCTGGCAGAATTTCAGGAGCACTAGAAGGGCTTCTCAGAGAAAGGCTCTATGAAGACCTGGTTTTGCAGGCTTCCTCTACCACGTGGGTGATATCTACCATTGGAGTTTCCTCCACTGCTGCAGTGCAGCAGGGGGACCTATCCCCATAGGAGTCCTGGGAAGAGCCTCATGACTTAAGGAACCACTTCTTTCACCTTGGGGACTGAATAAGGTGGATACATCAAAGGAAGCATTAATGAATGACAACTTGAAAGGTTCTACAAAATCACAGAAGTGCATCCAGGTGTGCTGTCTTATGGCAATTCCTTAACCCACAACCACTGAAGCTCCATCTGAGGCATGAGAAATCAACCTCATACAGGTATTCAACAAGGACTGTAGGGTGGCCAGTTGTGAAGAAATGGTTTTCCTCATCCTCCGCAGACATGGACTCTGAGAGGGCATTGGAAAACTCCTTGATCAAGTTCCCCTGAAATCTCATGACATGTGCCAAACAGTTCAGTGACCTGAGAGCAAAGGTTGCTGACTCAAACATGCTTCCCAAACCTGTCCAACACTCTGGACTCTCTGTGCAGGGGATGGACGGAAGTACTCTGTTCAGCAAGTTCCTTCTTCATGGCCATTGCTACCGCCATAGTATCTACTGGGGGAACCTTGCTCCAATAGGCACAATTCCTGTGTGCAATGAGGTACCTATCCAGCCTCTTGGGGATAGGCTCCGTGTCATTCAGATCCTTCCAAGCCCGGTGGGAGATGAGGTCCATCATCTCATCTGCTGGACGGGGACTATCCAGGATATAGTTGAACTAGCTCTGAAAGCTTTGAGGAACACTGACTCCTCCTGTGAAAGAGGGTTGGAAGACCGACCAGCTTTCTGCTGCAACAGTTCAAGTTTTTAACAAAAGGAGAAATCCTCAAGTGATGATCTGGGGGACCCTTTCCCTTCAACAAAGTTGGTGTGTTCTGTCAAAGACGCTTGAGGGGAATCAAAGTGCCTCCTTTTGCATGTATGTTTCTGAGGAGCCTCCCTGTGGGATGCTCCAGAGAAGACTTGCAAGTGTGAGCACAGTCCTGGATGAGGACTGTTTCCCTGCTATAATGGGCTAGCTGCCCCCATGGATTAGGATGAAGAGACTCTAAGATCAAAGCAGACAGTTGTGGAGGGTGTGGACTTGAGAGAGGCAAGTATACCTTGTCTATGGGGGAGGAAAACGCTCTCTCCACTACCTCAAAAGCAGAAGCCATGGGAGAAGTAAGGGCCACCCTGGCAGGAGCCAAAGACACCTGCCCAGGAAGGCTCACAGCATGACTAAAATCCTGCCTTGAAGCAGAGGTCAGAAGGGATGGCTCCGACAGCAACGGAGTTGAACCCAATGCCCCAAATCCAGCACCAGTGCTAAAGCTTCTCTATCCCTCCAGCTCTGACACTGTTGATGTCAACTGGATCAGAGATATAGATGGCGTTGAAGAAGGCCAGGCCTTTGGATCAGGTACAGTCAAATTCGGAACTCTCAAATCCAATGGTTCCAAAACCATAGGTCGGATCGGAATAGAAGTCAACAGTTGGGTTTGGGTTGGTGGCAGGCTCATGTTTGCAGTGGGAGATACAGCCAGTAAAACTCCCAACTGAATCTGGGCTCAGAGAAACTCGTGTCCACAATCATCCTGTCCACATCTGCTTCAGTTAGGTTCCTAGATGACCTCAGGGATGAAGAGGTTGAGGGTGGCCTGGAAGCCCTTTGAGGGGTTTCATGTAAGAAAAGAGAATGGATACTTGAAGGTATTGGCTCTGGAGTGAGACCAGAGAAGCATAGGACTGGTGATTTAGATTTTTGCCCTTGTTGGCTCAGAGGAACCAGATGGATTAGAGGGCTTGGAAACTTTTTTCGGTGGAGCCGGACCCAAAATGGAGGAAGGAGAATGACTGATGGATCGCTTCTAAGACCCCTTGCCTTTAACAGATGAATCCCCCTTAATCTTTTCAGAAGATTTTTTAGAAGGAAGACAAGATCCTTCTAAAAGAAAAAGTAGAGGTCAAGATGGCAATCCTTTCCGCACCAGCTTGTTACAGAGCACAACCAGCACCCGATGATTAAATCTTGAGCATATTTCAAATTCCACCTCAAGGTGGGCCAATCCAAGGCAATAAACACATTCCTGGTGGTCATCAGAACTGAGGATCTTATGTCCACAGGAAGAACAGTTTTTGAAACCAAAAGACTTGTCAGTCATTATGAAAAACCTACTCGAGAAGAAAACAGAAGAAGAATACCAGCAATGGTATACAAGAGGAGAAAGGAGAATACCAACAATGGTAAAACAGATGTACCCTTGACAGGTAGCACTAGATACAAGGGGAAACAAGCAAGGAATAAGGGCTGTAAGGGAGTGCAGAAAAAAAAACAACACTTTATGCACACACACTAGAGAAAACGGGGTAGGAAAGAAAAATAGGATAGCTTAAGAAGTTATTACATACCACACAAAAAGCACTTATCTGAAGTAACTAATGCCTGACCTACAGCAGACCATGTCCACACACACTGAAGTGGCAAACCAGATCTGGGGTAATTCAAGCTAAACAGGAGGATTATGGGTGAGGTAAGGAGCTCGAGCTATGCAGCCAAAGTCGATAGAAGTGGCCGAAGTTGGATCTGAGGTCAGATTTGAAACCTATCAGTTGAGGAACGGACACAAAAGACAACATCAAATCAAGAAGTTGCTCAGACTTGTGAATTGCCTTTGTTTTATCCAAATAACACCTGGGCTGTCTATGCAGATCCAAGGTGTGAAGAAACTCTCACTGGCAGACTGTGGAGAAGGAAAAAGGAAAGGAAGGAAGGTGAACAGACTGATTAAGGGGCAACTCATTAACCACTTTGGACATAAAATAATGATTAGTTTGAAGACACACCCTGTCTTTGCTTTAAACTGGGGAATAGCCATGACAGCCAAAACAACGCCAGTCTTCTAAGTACAATATTGCCAAACTAGCAGGTTTAAAAGAAGCCTGAGTCAATTTATCAAGTACAAAACTGAGGTCTCAAGAAGGTGAAACAGGCTTACCAGGAGGCTTGATATGAAGGACAGCCTTAAGAAATTCAAGGGCAGACAAGCAAAAATTGTTGAAAGGTGAGCTTTAACTGAAGAATATGCCAACCCAGCATGGAGCAGAGCACACAAACAAGAGAGAACCAAAGGAAATCCCACCGAAAAGGAATCCAGATGGCAAAAGAGGCACCAAACAGAAAATCTTTTCCATTTGGACATGTATGATTTTCTGGTAGTGGGTTTTCTGGCCTCCTGTATAACCCAGAACATGCCCACAGAAAAGAGGAATCAAAATCCTTTCACCCACACTGCCATTTGAAGATCAGACAGGTGAGGATGAATACAAGACCCCTTGAAAAGGGAACTATAAGCAAGATATTGGGAGAGTCCTCCCTGATTCTGTGCAGAACTTGTGGCAACAGGGGGGGGGGGGGTACAGAAATATTCTCTTCCAAGGAAAAGACAGGGTGTCCACTTTCCAATTCAGAGGTCTCAGTACTCTTGTACCGAACAGAGGAAGTTGTGTGTTCAGAGGGTATGCAAAAAAATCTACCTGAGGAATACTCCACCAATGCACTATGTCCAGAAACACATCTCTGTGAAGCATCAATTTGTGTACCTTTGTTCTGGACCTGATGAATGAGTCTGCCACTAGATTGTGCTCTAAAGGAAAGTAAACTGCCTGAAGAGTCACTTAATACCAGATAGCTAGATCTAATGACTGAAGAGCTAATCTGCAAAGGAGACAGGACCTTGTATCCCCCTGCTTGTTGATGTACAACATCACAGTGATATTGTCTGTAAAGACTTTGAGGAGCAGAGGTGGAAAAGGGAATGAAAAGCTTGCACAGCCAGAAGTAGAGCTCTTATCTCTTATGTTGATCTGACGGGATGAGGAGGTCAGAGACCATGGACCTTCAGAAGACCACAAGAAGGCCCCCACTTCAAGTCTGAGGCATTCGTAAACAGTCCCTGAGAAGGAATTGGAGCATGAAAGAGAAACCACGGATTAACAGTGAGTTGTCAAATTCACCACTGAAGCTCGAGTTTGAGAGCAGTAGGGGATTCCACAGGGAGGCAATGTTGAACCCACGCTGATTTCAGATACCATTGTAGCTTCCTCATATGGAGCCTGATGAATGGAGGTATAGGAATAGTGGGGGCCATAAACCCCAGAACCCTGAGCAATTCACTGACCATGAGAGAGGACAGAGAAAGGAGAGACTTGAAAAAGGTTGTCAGAGACAAAACCTTGGGAGTAGACAGAGAAGCTAACAAAGGAATAGTCTGAACCCTGAACCCCAGAAAAATATGATCCTGGGAGGGTGTCAAAACTGATTTCTTGAGATTGATAGTCAACCCCAGACTTTGCAAAAGACAAATGGTAAAGTGGAGATCCTGCAACAGTCTGCCTGAATGAGCGGGTCATCCACATAGGGGAAAATCTGTATCCTTGTGCCTATAGCCACATCCCATGTCTGCAAATATAACGTATCCTCAGACATTTGAGGGACATCAAACAGAAAGATCCCAATAATGCCTTAGCAGCCCACGTAGCACAGTATCCTTCTCATTACTTTGTATTTAAGGCCATAGAGGCAGTCTGTCAGACCACAAGAGGAGGTGATGTTCATAATCGCACAGAGCTAAGGGAAACATGATGGATAATTAATTTAAGAGCAAACAGATCACCAGGCTTGAATACTATTGTGCCATTAAAACCTGCACTTAAGAATAGAAGGAATATGATTAGCAAGTTTACTTGAATGTTGCTTCATTTATATAATGTATTCACATCCATAGCTATTAGTTTTCTCATATACAATCCTATAGTAAAGAGAAGCACTGCCCCTTTAATTACAATGAAGGAAATTATACCGCTCTGCTAGCTGGCCTCCTTTTGGTTTGCAACAAGGGCGTGTCAGAGAATTAAATGAGGAATGGCTGTGATGCCTTATAAATACAAAAGCTGAACAGTCCTTTTTATACGATCTGAGGAAGGCTTATTTGCCGAAAGCGCTTATCGGAAGACTGAGGACTGCTTATTTTATGTTATATTCTTTTTATTAAAGTTTTGATTTTACCATTAAGTTTTACTGCCGTGGTGGACATCAGGAGTTTTTAGTAGTGTTGTTTAAGAGGAGGTTGTGGAATGCCCAAAAAAGGGGGGAAGGGATTCCCAAACCATGAAATACCTCTGACAAATGACAGACAGCACCCAGGAATCTCAAGTGATCTGATGCCAGTTTGGAAGAGACAGATAAAGGCAGAGAGACAGTGGACCTGGCCGAGGAGAGGAGGAGGCCTAATGTCAAATGGAGACAGGCTTGTCCTGAAAAGGAGACTTGTGACTTGAAGAGGCCTGAATGAATTTAGCAGGGAGAATACACTTAGACCTCTTCTTACCTTTGGGGGTGAGTGAGTCTGCAGAAAGGCAAAGGTGAACTTAGAAGAGTAATTCCTTGAAATTTGGGGACAGGGGAAACAAAAATATGTTTGGGTTTCTGCAAAGCCTTATCCTTATCCTGGCGGAACTTAAATAGGTCAGCAGCAGCGGTCCCAAAATATTTTTGTTATCCAGAGAGGCATCCAAAAGCTTGGCTTTAATATCATCAGGTAATGCATGCAGAAGTAGCCAAGAATAATGCCTTATCATAGAACCAAAAGCAGCAGTCCTAGAATAGGTATCGGCTGCATCACAGCTGCATTTTATGAAGTGACAGGCGACCTGGGAAGTGGACCCAAGCAGGGAAAGAGCTGAAGCCTTCCCAACAGAATCAGGAAGGACAGAGACCACCAAAGCTACCTGAGAAAAAACAGCCAAAACAAACATGGTCATGTGGGTTTGGTAATTAATAGCCCTAAAAAGGTGGCAGCAGTGTTTATACATTTTTACCCAACCATTCTGTAGATCAATATGTATGTATATAGCTTTAAGAAGCTATCCAAGGGCTTGCATAAGTGCATAAATACTGAGCACGTGCGAGCCTAACTGCCATTTTGTAGTTAGCTGTTGAGATGTAAGCATGTATGTATGTAAGCTCTGTAGTTAGATGTTGAGATGTAAGCATGTATGTATGTAAGCTTTTTCTGTTAACTAGTTTGCTCTTATTAGTGATGCTGCTATCCATCCTGATGTGTTTGTATATAAATTAAAGCATCTGAACGAAACCCCAAGCCTTCTTGTTATATGTATTAGAGACAAATGAGTGACATGGTGTCAGAAGAGGCATATCTAAAGAGCATAAAGGCAACACTGAAGGAACATGAGGTCAGAAATGGCTTGGCTAAAACGACTAGAGGCACTTGTTTAGAAGCTGGTGGAATATATAGGACCGGATTGTTCCCAAATGTGCAAACTTCGCAAAACAGGTCAGAAATAAATTTCAGGTATTAAAACTTGCTCAGCCTTCTTTTTGCGTAATATGAAATGGGCATACAGAAAGCTCTAAACAATATTCGCATAAACCGATATGTACAATATTGATAAAAACATTCAAATTACTATGGAAAATGTTTGAAATAAAGTCTGAATTGCATAAAATGAATAAAATAAGAACAAACTACAGCATTTTTGCAAAGTATATGTATTTTTTGTATTAAGGAAATCTATTCAAGTTATCAGAAGTGTATACAATGTTTGCATGTTTGTGCAGTGCTACAGTCAAGCTATTTCACAAAGTATAGCCATTACAAGGCATATTTCACAGAGTACAGCCATTATAGAGCATATTTTGCAAAGTATTTTGAAGAGTTTATTGTGCATTTGAATTTGTTACAAGCTCAGAGAACTGTTTCTTTGTATATAATTACAAGGGCCATATTTTCAGTGTGTTTGTGTATACTTTGTGGACATAGCAGATGGATTTCGAAAACCCAGTGCACTTGTGTTTGACAGTAATATTGCTAAGAACTGGACAGTGTTTGAGCAAGAGTATGACATTTTCATACAGGCTGCATTTTTCAGATAAAGATGACTGTACAAAGGCATTTAATCCACTTAATTTAGCTGGGTCACAAGCTATTGAAAGGGAGCGCTCATTTGTGTATGCAGCTGCTATCTATACCGGAGTGAAGAGGGGGAAAATGTCATATTGTCATACCAGCTGAGTCAAGGGAGGACTCTGAGTGCTTAAAACGTAAATTTAGAGAAATGTACAACTCCCAGACAAATGTTACAATGGAAAGGCACTTACTTTACACAAGGGATCAAAAGCCTAGTGAAACTTTTGCAGTATATATAAATGACCTTGAGAAATAAAGTTAAAACATGCATATTTGGTGAATTAAGGGATGAGATGATAAAGGACAGACTTGTGTGTGGTATAAAAGATGATGCTGTGAGAACGATTTTGCTTCATGACTGTGATTTAACTTTGAATAAGGCCACTGAGATTTGTCAGATACACGAGCTCACACAAAAGCACACAAATACGCTTACAAATGAGAGTAGCTCTGGAAGGCACAGTGATAAAGCTCATGTTGATAGTATGCAACACGTTACTAAAAGGAACAGGCCCAAACACATGGCAGCAACTGTAACCCCTGCAGCACTCACTAGTAACCCCCAGAACTTTCCAGCACATTCCAGACTTTGCACAGTCTCAGTAGGTGAGTCAGCAAACTCAAAGCATGGGCCCCAACCTAGTTTCATTGCCAACTGTCGTAATTGTGGTGGAAGTCATGAATCTAAAAGGGAAAAGTGTTTAGCTTTTGGTCAGCAATGCCACAAATGTAATAAATGGAATCATTTCAAAAGGTTTTGTAAATCAAAAGGCCCACATTCTTTTATTAAAAGGGAACATTTTAAGAAACGAGTTGGTCAGCTAGACCGTGGCAGTTCTACTCTTTATGTTGATGGTGTGTCAGTGCTTCATGAAACAGTCAATGCAGTAGATTTAAGGGCAAAGAATGAAGTATTTTGTACTGTTTGGATAAATGGCAAACCCATAGAGCTCAAAGTTGACACAGGTTCCAAGTGCAATGTTATGTCAGCAGAAACATTTGCTAGAGTGTGTAAAGGTGAAAGCCTTGACTTGGCAAGGTGTACGAAGCTTGTTGCTTATGGAGGTGAAGAAATTCAAACCAAAGGCTCAGTAGTGCTTTCCTGTTGCTTCCAGCAGAGTGAAAGAAGCTACAACTTATTATTTTATGTGATCGAGAGGCATGTCCAATTATTATTAAGGCTCAGAGACAGTTTGAAAATGGGACTGCTTTCATTTAACAAAGACGTCCACCATGTCAGCTTAAAAGACTACTACTCTAATTTTGCTCAGCACATTTTTTCTACCTATGCTGAACTTTTCAAAGACAAACCTTGCAAGCTGCTAGTTGTGTACTCCATGAAGTTAGACCCAGAGGTCAGTCCAGTTATCAGGCCAAGACGTAAAGTTCCAATAGCCTTGCAGGACAGAGTCAAAGCTGAGTGAGATAAAATGCTGCAACAAGGTGTGATTTGTCCAGTTGAAACTCCAACTGAATGCGTATCTTCCATGGTGGTAGCTCATACGAAAAGCTCAGATGACATCAGAATATGTATTGATTCCTGAGATTTGAACAAAGCACTAAAAAGACTTCATTATCCAACACACACAGTCGAAGGAGTCACAGCCTTAATGCCAAATGCCACTATTTTTTCTGTCTTAGATGCAGAGAGTTCATTTTGGCAAATTCAGCTTGAAAAAAATCTTTGTGGCGCACTACTTTCACTACTCCATTGCCAGGTTCAGATTTTTGAGAATGTCATTTGGGATAAATTCTGCAAGTGAAGTCTTTCAGCTTGCAATGGAGCAAATTTTTTCTGGGTATCCTTGTGCTGTTATAGTAGACATACTAGTAAGAGGTCACAATGAAGCAGAACATGACAGAAACCTCAGAAAAGTTCTAGAAAGGGCATATCAAGTGAATCTTAAGCTCAACCCACACAAATGCAAGTTCAGGCTACAAGAAGTTACTTATGTTGGTCATTTATTTATGAGTACAGGCCAACAACCAGACCCTTCAAAACAAGCAGAGATGCCAGCTCCAGACAATGTTCAAGCCCTGCAACGTTTTCTTGGCAAGGTCAACTACCTAGGTAAGTTCATTCCAGACATGAACCAACTTTCAGCACCACTCAGTTGAAACATAAAGATACATCATGGTCTTGGTTAGAGCAACACCAAAGAGCATTTGATGTCCTGAAACACAGGATTGCTAGTCCAGCAACACTCAGATACTATGATGTTCACAAACCAGTTACACTTTCCTGTGATGCCACGAAATTTCATCTTGGTGCAGTTATTCTACAAGAGGATCAACCTGTTGCCTACACATTCAGAACTCTTACCCAAACTGAGATGCAGTATGCCCAAATCGAGAAAGAGCTTTTGGCAACTGTGTTTGCATGTTCGAAGTTCCATGACTATGTTTATGGCAGATCTATTCATATTGAAACAGACCACCAACCATTAGTCACTATCCTGAGTAAGCCTATGCATTCAGCTCAAGCCAGACTGTAACATTATGATGGTGACATTGGAAAAGTACAACTTCAATCTTGTCTACAAGAAAGGCAAACTTCTTTATCTTGCTGATGCATTATCTAGATCACTCAGAAATACCATAGAACAGTACTAAAATCTTGATTTTGAAGTCATGGAAGTCAGAAATTTTTCTTCCACATATCTATACTATATGTATTCAAGTCTGACAGCATAGCGTATATACTAGAGTGATAATATTTTTGATCTAACACAACTACCGCTCCCCCTTTATCTGCAGGTCTAATGACAATCAAATCATTGTTCTGTAATTAGTTATTCATTAAGTGCCTTTTAGATGAAGTTATGTAAGTAAGGTATACCATATGCATTGGCACTTTAAAGTTTATATGGTGTTTTTATACTGTGTTTGTATTGGTTGCTTTTTTATGAGAATGAGTATTTAAATGGTGGTTTTATATATTGAATTTGAAAGTCTGATGAAGCGTTCTTGGAAACGCGAAAGCGCTTACTTTACTTTGTGAAAATAAAATTGAGTTTTACCCTATTGGTCTGCTTCGATTGTTGTGGTGTACCTTCTATCTTTATTTTGGTCTACATTACTATCTTGCATCATGGTCACCTAGGAACCAAATCTACCAAAAGAAGGGCGAGAGGACTAGTATTTTGGCCTTCTATGTCACAAGACATTGAGACAGCACTTTCATCTTGTTCAGCATGTAATAGTACAAAGGCACATCAACAGAAGGAACCACTTCAGCTTAACCAGATACTTGAACTACTTTGGTCAACATTTGCCACTGATACATTCGTGTGGAATGGTCAACATTATTTGGTGTTAGTAGACTTTTACTCCAATTGGTTTGAGATTGACCTACTTCCTAACCTAGCATCTAGTACAATCATTACTAAGATTACATGTCATTTTGCTGTACATGGAAGTCAACACAAAGTTATTTCTGACAATGGCACATAGTTTACAAGCCAACAGTTCAAAATATTTGCTGAAGAATGGGACTTTACTTATGTCACAAGCAGTCCAGAGTACCCGCAGTCAAATGATTTGACAGAACGTGCAGTTCAAAGTGCAAAACAGTTACTTGAGAAGTCAAAATGAGATAATAGTGATGTTTTCCTGAATCTCTTGAATCTCAGAAATGTTCCTTGTGATAAACATCTTGCTTCACCTGCTCACAGACTTCTGTTGAGACAAACCAGAACCACATTACCAATCAGTAATCAATTGTTGGTTCCATGTGTCAAGAAAAAGAATTTATGTACCTACCATCACGTTCCATGTTAGTTGTCTTCATCTCACCTTCCTTCTTGCTGGTTGGGATCGGAGCCGATCCTCGGCTCCGACTCAGCCATCTTCAATAGCTCGAGAGCTGTTTATTGGCTCGAGGCTACCCCTTATCCCATAATGCCTAGTGATAGCTACCCAGATTTCATTTGAAATAGCTAACTCCAGACAACAAAAGAATAAACCAGTCAAAAAGTCAGTTGACTATACCTGCCATATTCTCTAAGTCAATAGAGGAAACAAGAGAACACACAGCCAGTGAAACAGAAAAACTCCTCTCGGTCCACTAGGACAGGGGGACAGAGGGTGGGACGCAAGAAGGAAGGTGAGATGATGACAACAACTAACATGGAACGTTATGGTAGGTACGTAACTTCTTTATGTTAAGTTGTCTATCTCGCCTTCATTCTTGCTGGTTGGGACAGCGTCCCTAGCACCTAAAATCCTGGGTGGCTCAGTGAACAGACTCTTCAGAACAGTGGAACCAAAGTCAGCTCTGCTTCTGGAGACCATATCCAACTTGTAATGAGAAATAAAGGTATGAGGGTTTGCCCACGTGGCAGCTGCACAGATGGAATCCATGGGCAACCTAGACTGGAAGGCTACAGAGGTGGCCAAGGCCCTAGTAGAATGACCTTTCGGTTTAATAGGTAACCCTTTTGTTCCTTAACTGATAAATGAAAGAAATAGTGTGTGACAACCATCTGGACAAGATTACCTTGGAAACTGGGAGACCTTGTTTGCCCAAGGCATAAGAAAGGAATAGTTGGGTCTGACTTCCTAACTTCTTTAGTTCTGTGCAGGTAAAAACGCAATTGCCTATGAACGTCCAATTGGTGTAGTTTGTACTCTGCCTTGTTGGTATGATTAGGGAAAAACACAGGAAGATCTACATATTAGTTTAAATTATTTTCTGAGCAGACTTTAGGGAGAAACAAAGGATTAGTCCTCACAGCAACCCTGTCCTTATGAAAAACCAAGTATGAAGGACGAACACACAGCGCCTGAAGTTCGGAGACGCATCTGGCTAAAGTAATAGCTACCAGAAAGAGTGCCTTCCAGGATAGAATCTTGATAGAGCAGGATGCTGCTGGTTCAAAAGGGGGCAGAATTAAGGAGGCTAGGAGTAAATTAAGGTCCCAAGGAGGAGGGGGATCTCTCACTGGACGCCTAAGAAGAGTTGTCCCTCTCAAAAAAGCTTTACAGAGCTTATGAGACATAATGTTAGAGTTCAAAAAACCAACATGAAAGTTAGAAATGGCCGCCATTTGTACCCTGATTGTAGCAGAAGCGGACACAGAGTGAAACAGTTGTGATAGGAATGCCAGGATTTCATGGACTGGGACTGAAAAGGGATCCACATTCCTAGCCTTTGCCCAACAAGAAAAACTTTTCCATTTGCTAGCACAAGTTTTCCTCGTTGTAGACTTGTGAGAGGAGACGATAATGTCACAGACTGCTAGGGAAATGCTGGGAAGCCTGGCTAAGGTTGAAAGTGGAGCAACCAAGCTGTGAGCTGGAGAGTTTTGAGGGATTGATGCAACCTGCCTGACTGATGAACCAGGACGTCTGGAATGGGTACAGAGTCCAGGGTTGATCGAGAAAGTAACGGTGCAAGAACGGGAACCATATCTGTCAAGGCCAGTAAGGAGCAATGAAGATCATGTTGCAACCCAACGATATTGCTTTCTGTATAAGTTTGGGTATCAGGGGGAAAGGAGGAAAGGTATAAAAAAGTCCCTGGGGCCAATCGTGGACTAGAGCGTCTCTGGGTATGTGACCCGAAAGAAGGGAGAAGTAGTTGCTGCATTTGCTGTTGAAGGGGGTGGCAAAAAGATTGCAGCAAGGCTGTCCCCATTTGCGGAAAACAAGATTCGCAATTTTCTGATTCAGAGACCACGCATGAGGATAGCTCTGCTGAGCCTGTCTGCTATGACGTTGGATGTCCCGGGGATGTGCATCGCAATCAGAAAACGTTGGGAGGAAATCGCCCACTGCCAAATTCTGAGTGTTTCTCGACACAGGGGGTAGGATCTGGTTCCGCCCTGCTTGTGGATGTACCACACCACTGACATGTTGTCCGTTTGAATAGCAATGGTCCCAGAAGGAAGAGAGTCTTGAAGGGCTTGCAACGCCAGGAGCACGGCTCTCATTTCCAGGACATTTATGTGCAGATGGTACTCGTGAGGTTGCCACGTGCCTTGGACTGTCCTGCTCAGATAATGCCCACCCCCCATCAGGGAGGTGTCTGTCATCACTGTGGCTACCGGAGGGGGTTGTATGAAAGGTCTGCCCTGAGTAACTAGTGGGGAGACCATCCACAAAGAAAGATGTCTTTTGCATGCATCCGTGATCATGGTCATGTAAGTCATGGGTAGCTCTTGGAAAGACCACTGCGTAAACAGAAGCCACTGAAGAATTCTCATATGAGAGTGCACCAGTGGGATTAGTAGAATAGCTGCTTCCATGAAACCCAGGGTTTGAAGGACGTACCTGACTTGGAATCTTTTGCTCTGCATCAGAACCTGTACCTGCTGATGGATTGCGGACACCCTTTCTAGTGGTAGCCTTGCAAACATATCCCTTGTGTCTAAGTCTGCTCCTATGTAAGTGATAGGTTGACAGGGCAACAAGGCAGATTTTTCGAAATTTATTGTAATGCCGAGCTGGGAGCAGATTGTGATTGTGTAGTCCAGTGCTTGTATGAGTTGATGCCTGGTGGTAGCAGTAAGGAGCCAGTCGTCTAGATACGGAAACACCTGGAATCCTTGATGCCTCAGGTGAGCCGTGATCACTGCCATACATTTGGTGAACACCCTGAGGGCTGTGGTGAGATGAAAGGGCAGAGCTCTGAACTGATAGACTGGCCCCCAGCCGGAAGCGAAGATATCTCCTGGAGCGCCTATCCATCTTTATATGGTAGTACGCGTCCTGAAAATCTATCGAGCACATCCAATTGTCCTGACCCAGAAAGGGTAGAATGGACTGTAGCATGACCATCCGAAACTTTGTTCTTTGCACAGACCTGTTTAGTCTGCTGAGATCCAGAATCGGTCTCCAGTCCCCTGTCTTTTTTGGTACTAAAAAGAACCTTGAGTAAGTTCCAGATCCATGCTGGTCTGCCAGGACATCCTGGATGGCTCTTTTTTCTAGCAGTTTTGAAACTTCTATTACTGCTTGCTCCCTCAGATTGGGTGGAACATCTGGAAGGGTCTTCCTTAACTGTAAAGGGGGTTGATGGAAGGGAATTTTGTAACCTTCGGATATAACGGACTGTACCCATCTGTCTTGTGTTAAACTTTGCCAGGCTTTTGGGTACAGCGAAAGTCTTCCCCCGACTGCCTCCAGAGTTGAACAGCCGGGCAACCCTTCAGGGATGCTAGAATGGCCTATCAGAGAAGGATTCTCTGTTGCCCTGGTTCTGCGGACCCCCTCTGCCACGAGGGCAGCATCTATTATTATTGTTTCCCCCTCTGCCTCTGGAGGAAAAATCACTACGTGTGTCAGGCAAGGCTCCCTGAGATTTACGGAACCACATCTTCCCACTCTTCTGACCCTTGGGATAAGGTCTGGAGGGAGTGGAGAAATGGACTCCCATGGCAGAGAGAGTCTTGCCTTCTTGCTCACACCTAGTCAAAGTGTCTTTCACCTGTGGTCCAAAAAGAAAGGAACCATCAAAGGGAGTGTTGGTGAAGGACGCTCGAAAGTGTTCCACAAAGTTACACAGCCGCATCCATGCATGCCTCCTAAGGGCCACACCGGTACCTGCGGCTCTACTCGCCCCATCGGCTGCATAGGAAATGAGCCTCATGGAGGAGTTAACAACAGAATTAAGCGTCACTAGCTGGGAAGCTACCTTGGCTTGTGCTCCCTCAGCTGTTGGATCTTGGAGGGTATCGCCGAGCTCTTTAAGGAGATCCCTTTGAAGTCGGGTAAAATGACACAGGTAGTTCAGTGACCTCATAGAGAAGGTCGCTGAAGCGAACATTCGCTTCCCGTATCTGTCCATCATCCTAGACTCCTTGTTAGGGGGATGGACAGACAAAGAGGTCTCCGCTAACTCTTTTTTGGTGGCTGCTGCTACCACCATAGCATCAACAGGGACACATTTCGATAGGAACTGCTTATCCTGGGGTGCTGTAATGAATTTACTAGGTCTCCTTGGAGTTGGTTCCACTGTATCCGGAGCTGACCAAGCCTTTCGAGCCACCACTGTCATAAGTGGATCGAAAGGCGGAGACACCCAGGAGGTAGAAGGTCGGGAACCGGAGGCATCCAGAAATACAGACTCATCCTCAGAAGGGGCTAGGGGATTCCAGTTCCCCCTCTGCTTAAGCATTTCTAGGATGTCTGAGAAGGAAACATCTTCAGAGGGGGATTTCAGGGACCCTTCCGAATGATCTAAGTCTGTATCAGAAGTGACAGACTCGGGGGAGTCAATGTGCTTCCTCTTACACTTTTTCTTCTGAGGGGGCTCTTCTGAGTGATCAGGAGAGGCCTCAGAAGAGGAGGAAACACCCAATGGGGTGTTCTGGAGCATTGGTTCCCTATGCTTAGGGTCTGGAGGAGGAGCAGAGGTTGGCACAGGCACTACAGGGGATGGAGCCGGTGGGGCTGATAGTGGAGCTGACTCAGGGGACAGCACACACCGCATGACATTGAAGGCATCCCTGCCATGATGCAGAGAAAGCTAAGGTTCCGAAAAAATAGGAATCTTTCTCCGCACCGAGGGGGACGGCTCCGAGGCTGATGTTGAAGCCGAGCTCACCTGCGCCGAAGCTCCGAGAGGGAGAACGGCGTCGGACAAGGGTCCGATGCCACTCGCCCCCTCGGAGCTGACGAGGAAGCCCCAGCACCCAGATCCCTCGATGGAAGGTACCACCAAGGGAATTGGAGCCGACGTCAGAACCTAAGGAGATAGAGTTATCGGAGCTGACAGTTCCACTACTCGAACCCCAATGAACTCCAGCTCTGAACTCATTGGAGTCTGAGGAGGAACATTGAGAGAAGTGGACGGAGCCGATACCTGTTGAGGAGGGCTGGACAACAATTTAGCTAGTGCCTGCGACGTTAGCAACCTACAGACCACTCTCTTCACATCATGATCCGACAGTCTAGAGGATCGAGAGGAGTGAGAGGATTGGTGACTACGCTCGCTCTGAAGTAAAGGAGACCAAGGAGCCGAATGCACCGACTCTAGTGAAGGGGGCCTCAGCCTCTTGTGGCTCCGCGATGGCTCCGAAGCCTCTGATGGAGCCGATGGGGAGATTGTCTTGTCAGTGCCAGCCGGAACCGATGTAGAAGGTAAATCCTGAACCAAAGACAGCTCCGAACTTGGAGCCGACGGCTTAGTGGATTTAGGGGATTTCACTGGCTGTGAGCTCTTGGCCGGTGAATCCTGGGGTTTTAAAAGACCCCTAAGAATCAGCTTATTCTTACGCTCCTGCAGGACTCTTGGACTAAAGGCATGGCAAATAGAACAAGAGTCCTGCAGGTGCACAGTGCCTAAACAATAGACACAAGAAGTGTGCCCATCTGTCAGAGACATTTTCTAACAGCATGAGTCACATTTCTTGAACCCAGAAACCTTGGATTCCTTTGACATCCTTTACAGTAGAAAGAAACCAATTATGACAACAATAATAAGAAGCAATATACAGTCTACAAAAAACACACCTACTAGAAAGACTATAGCTAAAGGTTTTTTGTTTTTTTTGAAAGATAATAGGAAAGCCTCTAATTTAAATGGCTAGCCTATAAGAAAAAAGCAGAAGGAAAGCCCCTAACTTAAACGGCTAACCTGACAAGAAGAGGAGGGGGAGGGGTGGGGGAGAACTCTCTAAGTTAAACGAGTTCTACAAAAAGAGGGCTACTATAAGATAAACAATTATCTATCACAGAAACAAACTATCACTAATAATAAAATACTAGAAAAGTTAAATTCTAGTGATAAAGTTACACAAAAAACTCTATACAAGCCTAAGCCAGAAAAACGACACCTCGCAGCTGAAGGGGCAAACGAGATCTGGGTAGCTATCGCTAGGCATTATGGGATAAGGGGTAGCCTCGCACCAGTAAACAGCTCTCGAGCTATTGAAGAAGGCAGAGTCAACCAGCAAGAATGAAGGCGAGAAAGACAACTTAACATCAATAGATCAGTAAAAGACAATCTGTTGAAGAAGTGCTTAACCCAGAAGTCTACTACGTTAAGACCAGCAACCGCTCAACCCATTACGAGAGGAAGAAGTGGCAAGGATGCAAATGTCCAAAGGTTAAAATCGGATTGGCATAGTGAAGAATATTGGTCCAGAGCTGAGATCATACATTACAGAATCAGAAGGAGCAACATTTAGGTGGAATCGGAAGCATTTCAGACTGATGTCTGAGCCTATACCACATAGCCTGTGAGAAAGACTCCTTATCTCAGCGAGTTGTCCGGTGTTCCAATTCCTGAGGAAGTTCTAGAAGACATTCCTGTTCCTGTGATGAACCCAGAAGTTCCTGATATGAGTTGTGCACTACAGACTGTCCCTGTTGCTAAATTTAGTCCTAACTGTTATGTTACAAGATAGGGTCAAATCTCTAAACTATGTAGCAGATATGAAGCAACTTGGACATGAACAATGTGTTTTGTTTCCACTGTATATAGTAATGCATGTCTAGCTCTAACATTGTTTTGTACAAAGGGCAATCTTTTTAAGAGGGATGATGTAGATTAATATGTGTGTACATACCTTTAAGAAGCTATCCAAGGGCTTGCACAAGTGTACAAATATTTTGCATGTAAAAGCCTGACTGCCATTTTGTAGTTATCTGTTGAGATGTAAGCATGTATGTATATACGCTCCATCTGTTAACTAGATCATTCATATTTAATGATGCTGCTATCCATCCTGATGTGTTTGTAAGGATTAAATCATCTGAACAAAACCCCAAGCCTTCTTGTATGTATTAGAGACAAACAAGAAACACATTCCATAGCCCGACTGTCCTTATTTGAACAGAACAGCTTAGTAGATGGCAAAAGCTTAGAAGACTTATCCCAGGAACCTAAAACCATGGAAGGATCAGCAGAAGGGCATTTATACAAAAATTTGCAATCCCAAGGCACCTTGCAGAAAGTGTCAGGTTTCTTAAGAGCCAGGGATAAGAATAAGAAGTAACAGAGTTAGCAGATAAGGTGTCTAAAAGGGCTACAAAACAGAAGGAACAGCAGACGGGCTTAGGAGACTCAATTTGTAAAAGCTTATAATAAATTTTTGGAATGTCAGAGACCTGGGTACAACCCCATTTGAAGTATGCTATCATGTCAGCAATAGTATCCCCCAAAGGATAATTCTTCCAAGGAGAAGTCAGGGCTCAAAGAATGGTTTTCCTCTGAACCATAACCTACAGGAGAAGGAATCTGAGAGGAGTAAGTGAAAGATTCCTCACCAGAGTCCAAGTCCTCATCCAAAGAATTCAGTTCCCTAGGCCTCTTTACAGAAGTAGAAGACCACGGAGGAACAGGGCCTGATACCCCTTAAGGAGTCTTCAAGGCCATCAAAGCACTGAACAGACCCTGAGTAAATCCTTGCGTTTCACATTGGGGATCTTTAACAGGGGAATATGTTTAGTTTTTTGCTTTTTCTTGAGAGGAACGTCCACCCTAAGGACTCCTGTGGTTCAAATCCTTTGCAGGATTCAATAATCATAGTAAAAATCTCTTCCCTCACTAAAATCTGAGGAATCTCCCTCAGCCTCTTGGAAATAATCAGCAGAGGTTCCCCCTCAATGCCTGGAAAAGACACTGGAAAAGCCTCCGAGGACTTGTAAGAATTTGGTTCCATGCTAGTCTTGAACAGGGTCGTGGCAAAGGAATGAGGGCTTTCGCTTGTTTCTAGAGAGATGTGCGGGTAAGGATGAACAGCAAATGGATCAGGCCTAGTCACTTTAGCCTTCTTCTTAGCAAATGGCTGACCCTATGGCTGGAACCCTGACCCAACAGCTTAAGTTGTTGGTTCTCAAGGTATATGAGTAAGGAAGATAAGTGACTACATAGGAGTCTTAGTGACAAATGCTTGACAGATGGAGCACTGTGTATGGTCATGAGAAGAGTCTAAGCAAAAAAAGACACTGGTTGTGATGTTCTTTACAGGAATCTGCCTTCCACACCGACATTTTCCCTTCTTGGATGACATGAACTTAAGTATGCCACAATAATGAAAAAAGGTAGAGAAGAAACACCACCGGGGCACTTATCTAAAAAAGGTTTGGTAATCAGCACAACAGAAGGGCATTCAAAGTTCGATAATGGCATTTGGACTGGCAGCAAAGACATTCTGGGTGTTTAAGTCTGTATATCACCTTTATGCCTTACATCTTACATGGGGAGCATACATGTGATGTACACCACCTATAAAATCTAAAGGCTTTGGTATATTGGTCAGACGTTGAGCTATCCTTGACAGGAGATCCCTTATGTTAAGAATACTGCAACAGTGGCAGATCAACTAATACTGGGGTTGGGAGAAATACACAGGAAGTTAGCCACATTAGGATGTAGGAAACACCTGAAGGAAGAAGACAAAATGGTTGCTGGGGACACTGCTGATGACAATTTATAAAGAACATCAAGGAGGTGGAAACAACAGCCAGAAAAGACAGAATGGGGGGTAAAAGACACTAGAAGAAATGGTGCAAATGGAAGGAAATGGAGAGGAAGACAGTATGTATTAAAAAGAGGGGAAAGGCAGGAAATGGGATGAATGTAAAGGGTCAGAATAACCCAGCACAAAAACTAAAAATGGATAGTGATGAAAAGGACAGAAGGGGAATAAAAATGAGGAGAAAAATGGATAAGCCAAGTACATGCTTCAGAATAAGGGAGTAGGGGATTTGTAAACATACATGCATATAGTTAAACAGAATAGAGAGAATGCAAAGTGAAAGATTAAGGTGAGGAAGAGAAAAATAAAGGCATCCAGGGCACACTTTCATCAAAAATCTGAGGCACAGTAGTAATAAAGGCAATAAAAAGGCAAACACAATATCAAACAAGAGGTTGACAGTGGGGACATGTAGTTTACCATTTTAAGATAACACAGAAACAGAAAAGCCAACCCTAGGATAGACCTTTCGTTAAAAAAAAAAATGGATGAAATACAGAATGTCATTAGTTAATATTAACTTGGTAAAAAGGGCTAGCTATCTGCACAGACAAAAAGGCACCACATATGAGGACTTCCCAGAATGCAAAACATAAAATGGAATAATGTACAAAAACAAATTTGTTTTTTAAAATTAAAAACGAAAGAAAAATTGTAGCAAAAAAATTGGCAGAACAAATATCTGTGTTCAGAAACAGTGGAAAATGTGCTGTGAAGACTGCTGAACTAATCTCTGAGAAAGTAATTCAGACAATACTGAAATGTATGCACTGGAAAATGTTGAGTGGAATGTGTTCTAAAATAAAGGGTAAACAGGGTGTGAAGTGCTAATGGGTCATAAGCTACAGGTTCAATAATATGGTGCTTCTGAATTCAGAACTACTTGATGCACAGATAAAAAACACACTCGAATGTATAAATGAAAGTAAAAAAAAAAAAAAAAACTGCTGTTCATCAATGAGGTACTCAGAAACAAAATACACAAGGAAATACAGTTGCGTAAGAGCTTACCAAAAAAGTAGATGTCTGACAGATCTCTGCTGTAGTATCACTAACAGTTGGGATATCCTGCCAAGGATAGCCACATGTCTGGCCAGCATACCTTCCTCTCTTGCAGAATGTCTGATGTTTTAACTCAGCCTGAAGGTATTTATGAGGTACGAAAGGGATGTATGGATGCAAATTACCTCAGGACATTCCTGATCTAGACTAAGCTACTGAAGCAAAAGCAGAGCCAGATATTTACAAATGTACATGTCAAGAAGAATGCCATAGCCTACTTCAATCAAAAACAGGAAGATAAAAGTGTCAGTAGTGCAACAGGTAGCACCTTCCAAGGTGCAGAAGACTGCTGGCTCTATTCCTACACCACGTACATCGATTACTGACAATAAAGTGCAGCATAAGGGGCTGAGTGTGCCATCCTTTGGATGAGACATTAAACTAAGGTCCATCTGCTTAAGATGGTAATAGCTCAGGTGGATGTAAAATATCCCACTGCACCTATTGAAAAGAGTAGGGGAAAGTTTCTTGATGCTCTGTCCAAATTCTCCTATTAGTATGTATATATATATATATATACAGTATGTATATGTGTATATATACATATATGTGTGTGTGTGTGAGTGTGTGTGTGTGTGTGTGTGTGTGTGTGTGTGTGTGTGTGTGTGTGTGTGTGTGTATACATACACAACCTTATCTCCCTTGAAAAGAGGCTTCTAGTCTAGTCGAACTGACCCAGTTAGCAAGGATAAATAAATAAATAAAAAATAACGGAAGACTTAATTATGCCAAATTTAGAGGTACGCAAGGCTCAACAACTAACAGTTAAGACAGGAGGAGATGAGATAAAAACAGAGATGCATAATCAATCTGCAGGAAAGACTCCAGGAACAGATGACATTCCTGTGGAAGTTTGAAGGGAAGAAAGTGATAAAGCTCTTGAAGATTTTCTTCAACGCTATTTTAAAAGGAGAAGCACCAACATTTTAGAAGAAAGCTATGGTGGTTGTGTTACCTAAAGCCAGTAAAGATCTGTCAGACTCGGTTCCATACAGACCCACTTCAGATTTAAACCATGACTATAAAGTGTTTACTGTTTATGTCTATACTAGTTAAAATAATGGCAAAGGCCTATCCAAAACTGAAAGATATAGACTGATGTGGTTTTGTGGAGGGGAGGCAAACATTTGACAACATTAACAGAGCAATGATGATCGACAGGGAAGTAGAATGTAAGAAAATGCTGTTCATTTGTGGGTCCTGATGCAGAGAAAGCATTCAAAATGTAAGCTGGGATTTTATGGGTAGGGCAATGGAAACATTTGCATTCCCTGAAAAAGGTTAATTAGGAGGACATATGAAGGATCTCAGGCAAGAATTAAAGTGGGAGGGTTCCTCACTGACAACTTGTGTTTGAACAAGGAAACCAGCCAGGGTTGTCCTCTTTTCCCTCTGTTATTTGCTTAATATTTAGAGCCATGGGCAAAGAAAATAAGAGACTCAGAAATTCAAGGATATAATTGGTATGGTAATAAAGGAAGGTTGGCTTCATTTGCAGATGATATTATTTTGTACCTAATACATTCAGAAAAGGACATTTCAGTGCTATGGAACATCTTCAGACAGTTTCACATAATTTTGTGATACAATATTAATGAAGATAACACAAATTGGTTCAACAATACCAATATCTATGGGGATATGATGAGATGAAGTACTTAAAAGTATAGATTAAAAAAAATTCTGTTATGGCAGCTAAGGATTTGTGAGAACAGAACAAAAGATAATACAAAAAACTGAGAAACTGGAAGTTCTTGTTTAGAGATGAGGACACTAAGATACAAGCAGTGAAAATGTTTTAGTCCCTCTAGTTTTATATACAGGTCAAGTATATTTTTTTCTCAACCAGAAGAGCAGTTGTGGACAATTAATAATAAAGAGTTCAAGGAATTTACCTTGGAGGGGAAAATGGGATACATTGATCCTTCCAACAGTACAATATGGTTTAGGATTACTTGATCTGAAGGGATATTTTAAAGATACCCAGTTAAGTCTCATATACATAAAATAAGCAGGTTATAATTCAAAGTGAAAAGGGATGACATTAATGCCAGGGGAGGTGCAAGAAATAAGAAGACAATGGGATTGTAGATTCAGATCCTTAAACAGAATAATGTTCAAGAAATAAGAAGACAATAGGATTTTAGATTCAAATCCTTAAAGAGAACAATAACAACCTATAGAATATTATATTCATAAAGCAGCTGAAAGTATTCTAAGAACTATGCCAACATGTGAATGGAAAAAGGAGATGCTGCTAACATAAATTACTGCAAGTACGGGTATAGAAAATAGGTACAGAAAGCTGGAATTTACTGGAGAACACTGGCAAAGGTAGTGGGAGCAAATAACTAAAGAAAGAAAGGAAATAGTGTGGGATGAGGCCAAGAAGACATTAGGACTGTAGGCTACAGACTGCCTTTCCTACCAGGATTGATATCAGGTTATAAGTAAAGAGAAAGGGATAGGGGAATAATATGTGAAAGACCTGCTCTGATAGACATTTTAGATGAATCTAGAGCAGAAGCTACTGTTAAAAGGGGATAATTAGTAGGGTATATAAAATATTGCACTATAACAGTCAATCGGAGAAGATTAGAAAAGGTTGGGAAGAGGGATTGGAAAAGCAGTTTATAAAGGAACAATGGGAGTACAGATTGTATAGCTCCCAAGGGTGCAACAAAGTCCAGAAGGTTTAGAGTTTTTGCTTGGAAGTGTCTGCATAAGTATTTGTACAGCCCAGGCAGACGTCAAAGTATTCAGGTAGATAGCAAATGTTGGAGGCATGATGAAGAAGACAGAGTCAACAGGGAACATATGTTTTGGGAGTGTAATGAATTGGCATATTTTACAAATTCCATGTGGAGTACCCTGTCAGAAATATCGGGTGAGCAAATAACTGTAACTAAGGAAATGATTCTTTTGAGCTGAGACACAGGACTTGCCTAGACCCAATCTGACCTTGTTAAGTTTGATTCTGCTGGCTGCGAAAAAAAGCAATTGATAGAAAATTGAAATCAAAGTCTAAACCAACTTTATTTGAAGTGCTGAATATTGTAAAAGAGAAATGATCTGGAAGATAAATTGTTAGGAAAGGGAAGAAAAAAATTACATGGAAATAAATGGAAATTGTGGGGAAGTACATACAGAATAACGTTAGGAGAAGGAGTGAGGTAAAGTACGAATTGAGCAATTTATGTAATGTTGGACTGATGACAGTTAAAAAGAAATGAAATGAGATCTATAATGTATGTAAAAAGAAGAATGTTTAGTAATAATTTTATAATGGTGTTTAAAAAAATTTAGATCCCAAGGAGGAGGAATAGCTCTTCTCGGAGGGCTAATGTGCAGGACACCTTTCAAAAACATATTAACCTCAAAACGTGCAGAAATGGTTGACAAATGTGCTTTGATAAAAGAAAACATCAGTCCAGAATTGAGCAACTTACACAAATAAGAATGAATGTCAGGAATATCCATTTGATAAGGGTCCTGATTTTTCTTGTGACACTAAATGGAAAATATTTTCCATTTGAGACTATAACATTTTCTTGTAGCAGGTCTTCTAGCCTCTTGTAGAACCTGCAGTAAAGCATCTGGTGATTGCTGCCTGAATGGAATTAAAATCCTATCATCCAAAATTTGAGATTTGCATGAATTAGAGAGCTCAAGTTGTGTGAGCAAGTCCATCTTGTGAGGTAAATTGTGACGAATGCCCCTGGCCAGGTGAAACAGAAGGAGGGCAGTGCTATCTGGGTCAAAACGGAGTCATCAGCAAGACTTTTGTCATTCTGAGAGGGGACTCTGGGAATCAGAGAAAGGGGGAGCCATAAAAGAACTTATCCTTCCATGCGAAAGATATGGTGCCCATCTTCCTATGTTGCTGAGCATGGTACCCTGGAACAGAAAAAAAAAATGAGTTGCCTATTCTTGGTGGAGGCAAATAGATCTATTTGGGGAGTACTCCTCTGAAGGACAATGTCCATAAAGATTGCTCTGTTTAACATACATTTGTGAAGGTATGCTCTGGATCTGCTCAAAACGTCTGCTACTATCTTGCTCTCCAAAAGGATGTACACTGCCTGAATGAAGAGACTGTACTGTACAAAAAAGTCCCAAGCTACCATGGCTAGTCTGATGAGGCTATAGGACTTTGTGTCCACCCTGTTTACATATCACATAACTGTGGTGGTGTGTGGGTAAACTTGGAGAAGACCTGTAGTCCAAAGACTGAAGTGCTAGTATGAGAGTTTTCAGTTCCTTGATATTTTTATGGTTCCTGCTGTCTCTGGTTGATCAAAAAACTTGAAACTTTGTGTTCTTGGAACATGCCCCCTATGCCAGATTGATAGTCTCTGTATATTATACCGACTGGCAAGAGTGAGGTACCAGAAGAGGCACTTCTGAAATGAGTGAAATCTGGTTTATCCACCATAAGAATTCCTTCTTGATGAAGGGCAAAAGACAAACTGGGAAGTTTGCAGGGTGGCAGTACTAACTCCAAACTGAATTGAGATACCACTTAATCTTCCTCATGCAGAGTCTGCCAAAAGGTATTATAGAAATTGTCAAGGCCATTTGCCCCAGTGCCCTCAAAATCTCTCTTCCTGAGGTCACATCCAAAGGAAGAAGAGATTGTAGATAGTCTGATAGGAAGTGGTCCTTGTCTGGAGGAAGGATGTCTGTCACAGGGTGAGTACCACGTCTGCATTCAAGGAAAACTAGATCCTGGGATGGGGATAACAGAAAATTCTTAAGGCTTAATGTGAACCCCAGAAAGTGTTGAAGGTCCTTTGCGAAGTGTTAAGTCTTTCAGCAGAATCACCTTTGAAGGGGCCTGAATAAGATGAGAATTCAGACAATGGAAAAATCTGAATTCCTTGAAGTCTGGAAAATGCAATGACAGGAGCAAGCCACTTTGTGAATACCCTTAGAGGCACTGGAAAGACCAATAGGTAGAGTAGAAAACTGAGGATGAAAAGCTGATACACAAAATCTAAAGAATTTCCTGCACTCAAAACATGAATTACAGTGTTTATACAGAAGCCAACAAAATTACAAACAAATGGAGCAAGGGCATCAAGGGGTTGAAGTGGCAAGGGAAGAAGAACAAGAAGAGGAGTGAACAACAGAAACATCATGAATTATTATTAAAGGATAACATTTATTCTACTAGTGCAGCCAATTTTGTAAACAGCAGAGGTTTCAACATTTTAATTATCGTCACCTAAAAGTTGATAAAGGCTATTTTGAACTATTTGAAAAAGATTTTTAAAATTAACCCACAGAAAAACACATATATAGCAGAATTAATGGTGGATTTAATGTTATATACTAGGAAGTTAAGCCTAGCTAATTATTATAGTGGTAAAGAAATACCTTTAGAAAATAAGTTGCATTTAAAGAAAAAGAGCATTTTTAATTATAAGTTATGTACTCACCATAACTAGGCATCTGTGTTTTCCATTTTCATTTTTCCTCACTAATGGGTTTGGATCCAATCCTCGGATCTAACTTGGCTGCACACACTAGAATTCAGATCCAGCTTTCAAGCTCTTCTGTCTACTCATAATGCTCTATTCCATCGCCATTGCTTCAGTTAGACTTTGCTGCCTAACCTCCCTCTGATCCAAGAAAAAAAGGATAAAGGGAAATGAAGACAGGGCTCAAACCTGGAACACTAGGTTCCAAACATAGTTCAATAGCTTCTTCCAGAAGGAAAAAAAGGAATAGGGAATGGATGGGAGGGAAAGTGAGGAAGAATGCAAATGGACGACACAGATGCCTAGTTATGGTGAGTACATAATTTATAAATCTGATATTGTCCTTTTCATTCTTCCTCACTAATGGAACTGAGTCCCCAATTAAGTAAACCTTGAGTGGCTCTCATGGAAGGATATTCCAGAGCACTGCCAAACCAAAGGAGGCTCTATTTCTAGGCATGATGTCCAACTTGTAATGTGAAATAAAGGTATGAGCCTAGACCATGTGGCTGCTGCACAAATGCCAACAACAGAAGTCCTTGACCAAAAGGCCTGATGAGGTAGCCAAGGATCGAGTTGAATGAGCTCAGGGAGATCTTGATAAAACTAAACCTTTTTCAGAATAATTCAATGAAATGCAGTCTGTAATCCATTTAGCTAGGGTAAATTCAGAGACTAATTAACCCAGGCGACTTGAAGAAAAGGATATGAAAAGCTGAACTGACTTTCTAAATTGCTCTGTTCTGTTAAGATAAAAATGTGAGTTGCCTGTGCACATCAAGGAGATGTAGCATGTACTCTCACTTACTGGAACATTTTGGAAAAAAAGACTGGTAAATTAATGGACTGATTGCTGCTATTTTCAGAAGCTACTTAAGGTACAAAGGAAGGGTTAGTCTACACAGAATCCATGCCTTTATGAAAAACAGTGTAAAGGGTTCTGGTGACAGACCCTGGTGTTCAGAAATTTTTTTCATTGAAGTTATAGCTACCAAGAAGACAGTTTCCACGACAGAAATTTTACATCACATTTGCCCGAAGTTTCAAAGGGTTTCTGAGTTAAACTCTGAAGAACCACAGTAAGGTCCCAATGTGGTGAAGGGTCCTTTATTGGAGGTCTGAAAAGAAAAATTCCCTTCATAACAGCTTTACACAATCTGGAATAAGCCAGGGAGAAAGATTTATTTCCTGAATGGAAATTTGAAATTCCAGCCAAATTAAGTTTAATTGTAGAAAAACTGATCCCATCTTTAAAAGGGGTTGTAAGAAAATGAACTGCAGAAGATGGAGCCAAAAAAGAGTCGATGTTTTGGTCAGAAGCCCAAATACAGGATCTTTTCCATTTGCTCCTACACACTTTCTTGGTGGAAGCTTTTTGGGAAGCCAAAATAATATAGCAAACTCAGGAAGACAGGCTGGACTGTCTAACTATTACTGGAAGTGAAGAAACCATGCAGTTAACTTGAGGGCATGAAGGCTGGGATGTTGAATCCCTGATGGGTGAGATAGGAGATCCTGACAAGGCTTCAGTATCCATGGAGGATAACGAAGATGAGACTGCAGAAAGGGGAACCATACTTGCTGAGGCCAGGAGGGGGAAATGAGGATTACTGAGCTCTTCAGCCTACTTGCTTTCTCTAAAAATTTTGGAATTAGTGGAAGAGAAGGGTAAGCATAAAGGAGACATGAGGGCCAAGTGTGAAGCAGAGTGTCTCTCAGTGACTCCCCCCTGAGGGGGGATCAGAGCGAAGTACTTGCTGCACTTGTTGTTGAGAGGGGTGGCAAACAGGTCACATCAAGATTGGTCACAATCCCTGAAGATCATATTCGCCACTGACTGAGAGACCACTTGTGAGGCATCAGAATAGATCTGCTTAGTTTGTGTGCCAGCACATTGGTTTTCCCTTGGATGTGTGTCATGATTAGAAAGTGGTCTGTAGAGATCACCCATTCTCAAACACTCATGGCCTCTCTTGCAAAGGGAGCAAAATCTAGTTCTGTCTTGTTTGTTAATGTACCAGACTACTGAAATGTTGTCCATCTGAATTGCAATAGTCCTCAGGGGGAAGAGATTCTTGAAATGCTTGCAACTCTAAAATGACTGCTCTCATTTCTAGGGTTGATATGCAATTTAGTCTCTTGGGGGATAACATGCTTTGGACTGTCCTTCCCAAGAAATGCCCCACCCCAGTTGGGAGGCATCCATGGTCACTGTGGAAATTGGATTTGGAAGAAAAAAAGGTCTGCTCAGAAAGAGATCATCAGACTGAATCCACCAATAAATGTGGCTCTTGAAAATAGGGGTGAGTTTTCCTTGAAAAGGCAGGGACTGATGTAAAATGGACCACTGCACAGCTAAGTTCCACTGGAGAATTTGCATAAAGAAGTGTGTTAAGGGAAGCAGTACTATAGCAGATGACATAGACTCCAGCACTTGAAGCACTAACCTTACTGCAGGAGAAGGATGAGAATATCTTGCACTTGATATCTTATAGAAGAAATGTGGTGGAAGAGTAGAGATGCCACCTGAGTCATAGGGTTCAAAAGTATCTCAATGAATTCCAGGCTCTGAAATGGAGCAAGCTGTGATTTAAAAAGACTGTCTGAAGTGCCCAAGGTGTTGCAAAACTGGAGCAAACAGTCCCTGACTTGTTGAAGTTGATGCCTGGAGGGGGCAGTGAGGAGCCAATCATCTAGACATGGAAGCGCCTGGAATTCATTGAGCCTCAAATGAGCTGCCACTATTGCCATGCATTTAGTAAACATCCTGGGGCCTGTGGTGAGTCCAAAGGGCAGAGCTCTGAACTGGTAATGATCAACTCCCAGCTGAAAGCAAAGATGTCTTCTTGATAATTTGTTTATTTTTATGGGATAATACGCATCCTGAAGTTCTATTGAGCACAACTAGAAATCCTTGTGTAAAAAGGGCAGGAAGGAGTGAACTGTGAACATCTGCAACTTTGTCTTCTTCATGTACTGGTTCAAACCGCTTAGATCCAAAATAGGTCTGAGGTCCCCTGTTTTATTTGGCACTATAAAGAATCGTAAGTTCTAAGTCCTACATGATCATTTGGGACCTTCTGGATGACTCTCTTTTCTACCAGCTTTTGTATTTCTTGTGCTGCTTCTTTCCTTTGACTGAGTAGAACTTTGTGAAGTTTCTCCGTCTGGCAAGGAGGAAGAAGGGAAAAGGGTATGTAGTAAACCTATGGATATTATTCTTAGCACGCATAAATCTTTTGTGATACTTTTTCAGGCATCTAGGTGCAAACAGAATCTACTCCCAACCACCTCCAGAGGTGGACAGTCAGTCAGTACTTCAAGAGCACTGATAGGGCCTGTCTGAAAAAGAATCACTAAAGTCCTGGTTTTGCAGGCCTCCTCTGCCTCTAAGGTGATGTCTACCATTAAAATTTCCTCATCTGCCTCTGGAGGGATTGTCCCTACATGAATCCTGTAAAGCCCCCTGAAATTTACAGCACCACATCTTCTTACCACCTCTTTGGTTTCTAGAAAAGGTCCAATGAGGGGCAGAAAGTTTGGTTTCTAAGGCAGACAGGGTTTTTACATATTTTTCACTGCAGGTAAATGTATCTTTAACTGATCCAAACAAAGAAGAGTCATCAAAAGGGGCATTAATAAAAGACTTCTTAAATGGCTCTACAAAGTTGCACTGCTGCATACAAGTGTGTCTCATTATGGTGATACACGAACCGGCTGCTTGTGAGTTACCTTCATTGTATGAGAGATTAACCTCATCGAAGCATTTGAAATAGACAAAAGAATGACCAGCTGAGAGGAAGTCCTTTTGAAATCCTCAGCAGACATGGAGTCAAAGACAGAATTTGATAACTCTTCAGTCAAATCTCTCTGCAGTCTAGTAAAATGTGCCAGATAACTACGCGACCTCAGAACGAAGGTACCCGAGGTGAATACTCACTTTCCAAATCTATCCAATGCTCTGAACTCCCTGTTATGTGGATGGACAGAAGAGCTCTGGTCTACTAACTTTTTCTTAGTGGCTCCTGACACCACTACAGCATCAAAGGGAATTCCTTTGCTCCAATGAGGACGGTCATTAGGAGAGGCTAAAAGCTTGTCTGGGTGCTTAGGAATGGGCTCAACAGTATCCAGCTTCTTCCATGCCTGGCGGGAAACCAGGTCAATAACTTCGTCCCCTGGGGGAGGGGAGGGGGTCACCCAAGATGTAGATGGTCCGGCACCAAACGCCTCCAGGAACACTGAGTCTTCATGAGAAGGAGTTTGGGATGACCAGCCACCTTTCTGCTTAAGGATTTCTAGAATATCTCCAAAGGAGATGTCATAAAGTGGAGATCTAGGGGATTCTTCTCCTCATCAAAATCAGTGTCTTCCATGACAGACTCCATGGGGAAGTCTATGTGTCTCCTCTTACATGTTCTCTTCCTAGGAACCTCCTCTGTGGGGTGTTAAGGGGAGGTATCAGAAGAGAGGGAAAGTTCCTCTAGTGGAACTGTCTGGAGACTAACTGGAACTGGTTGTCCCTGTGGAGTAGGTCAGATGGACTCTGACCTCAGAGCCAATGAGGGATAAGGGGTAGGATCCGAAACATGAGAAGATGATGATGGTTCTCTACGGAGAAAGAAGGCCCTTTCTACCACCTTGAATGCCGAGGGACCAGGGAAACCCTTTCCTCCCTCCTCGGAGCCAAAGCCTCCTAAGAAGGTAGGTCGAGGCCACCCCTGGATCCAAACTTCAAAGGGAGAATCGGATCTGAGCTGTCCAGGGCAGAAGCTTCAAAAGGGAGGGATGGATCCAACAAAAACAGACCCAAACCCAACCCCTCAGCTCCAGTGCTGACATCTCGGCTCCAAGACCCACTCTGATCAGAGGGTATTGGAGCAGAGCCAGTCAGGGAAATCAGAGTGGAGGAAAGAACTCTCCTCGGATCTGATGCCAAACCTCTCAGAGAGCTCGGATCCTAGGACTCTGAAACCACAGGTCAGATCGGAGAGGGAAAAATAATGGACTTTGTACTCACACTCATGGATCCAGTAGGGGACGGAGCTGGCAAAGCCCCTATCTAGATCTGAGCTCTGAGGAGTTTATGCATCATCCTATCCACATCCACCTATGCTGTGGAAGGGGGTTGAGAATGTTTCTTTGGAGTATGGAATAACTGGGCAGAAAAGGTGAAATAGGTTTTACTGCATACTCCGGAGTACGGCTTCTACGAGATGCACTGGCTCTGGGATCTGAGGGCTTAGGATCCAAAGAAGAAGTAGAAGGGAAAAGAGATATGACTACTGGAGCCAACCCTTTTGGATCCAAGGAAGACTTTGGATCCAAGGGAAGGCCAAAAGGTTTAGAATCTATGGAGGTTGGATCCAAGATTTTTCTAATACTTTCTACCAGCTCCGAGGAAGCTCTTGGAGACTTCGGAGAAGACCTTTTCCTGGGATCCAAATAAACAGATTTTGGTATTTTGGAGGGGGTTTGAACCCCAGAAGAAGCAGAAAGCAAACCTCTGAGGATGAGCTTATTTCACCTGTCACTCAAGGCTCTCACTCAAAGTAGAACAAACTAAACAGGCCGTGTTAAGGTGGTCTGGTCCCAGAAAATAATTGCACTTCTTGTGGGCATGTGAGTTTGGGATCTTATGCCCACAAGAAGTGCACTTCTTAAATCCAGCTGGTTTTTCCAACATGACAAAGGAGAATAAACCCTGAACTAATAACAATAACTTTTTTTTTACAGAAAAAGAGGATAGCTGGTAGTAAGGAATTTCCAAAAAAAAAAGGATTAGAAAACAGCCTGGAAAGTGAAGGAATGATGAAGAATACCAGCATTGGTATTTAAAGCAATACCTGTTAAATCAAGTAACAGAAGGTACCAACAATGGTACAAAGACTATTAAACACTTAGAAAAAGTCAAACGAAATCCCTAATGCCAGTAACAACTAAACTGGAGGATGTAAGAAAAACAACTATTAAAGTTTAAGGAAAGGACTAGAGAATTTTAACAATTAACTATAAGAAATAAATTTGCTTACGATGCTGAAGAGCAGAACTTATATCTAACCATGATGGTGGCAATTGGGATGGAATAGAACATTATGGGTACAGGGAGGAAGGAGCTCAAGAGCTGGATCCAAAGTCTAGCACGGCAGAGTCAGATCCAAGGATCAGAATCGAACCCATTAGTGAAGAACAACTACACTGACCAAAGACAGTTCAGTAAGAATTAGGAAACCAGACAAAGGTGGTGGGATGGTTTTAGTTTACCACATGGATTATGTAAGCAAAATATTTGAGATGTTACAGGATAATGAGAAAAAAGAAGTTATGTACTAACCATAACGTTCCATGTTTGTTGTCCATAATCTCTCCTTCATTCTTCATGGTTGGGGTCCAGAACCAAGAATCGGTTCCAACTCAGCCGCATACTAAAGCTCGAGAGCTTTCACTGGCTCGAGGCTACACCCTATCCCAAGATGCCTAGTGACTGTTACCCAGATCTCATTTGAGAGAAACTAATCACTAGACTATGCAACCCAATACAACTATAACAGATCCTCTGTCCATAATTCCTAAGCCATGGAAGGGAATCAGGAAACTTACAGCCAATTTCTGTTAATTCCTCTTGATCCTCCAGGAAGGGGGAAGGAGGATGGGATGCAAGAATGAAGGTGAGATTATGGACAATAAACATGGAAAGTTATGGTAAGTACATAACTTCTTTATGTTATGTTGTCCTATCTCACCTTCATTCTTGATGGTTGGGACAGCATCCCCAGCACCTTCTTTCATGGGTGGCTCAAGGGAATAAACTCTTCAGGACAGTGGAACCAAAGGACGCCCTGTTCCGGGAGGCCACATCTACTTTGCAATGAGTGATAAAGGTATGAGGGTTAACCCATGTAGCTGCAGCACAAATTGAATCCAAAGGGAGCCTAGCTTGAAAGGCAGTGGAAGTCGACATAGCTCTAATTGAATGATCTCTAATTTTTCCTGGCAGCTATTTATTCTGAGAGTTATAGACATAAGTAATGGTGACTGTAAGCCATTCTGATAAGATGACTTTTGAAACTGAAGATCCTTTTCTGTTTTCTGAGAATGAAGCAAACAGTTTGTCAGATTTTCTAAATTCCTTTGTCCTGTGTAAGTAAAAACGTAACTGCTTATGGACATCCATTTGGTGAAGCTTATATTCTGCCTTGTTGCCATGATTGGGGAAAAATACTGGTAGCTCAATAGACTGATTTAAATTGGCCTCAGAACATACTTTTGGCAGAAAAGAAAGATTTGTCCCGAGAGAGAGAGACTGTCTTTGTGGAAAATCAAATTGGGAGGACGGATGGACAGAGCTTGCAGTTCTGAAATCCTCCTAGCGGAAGTAATGGTTGTTAAAAAGATTGTCTTCCAAGATAAGAACTTTAGTGGGCAAGAGGAGGCTGGTTCGAATGGAGGGAGAAATAAAGATGATAACACCAAATTGAGGTCCCAAGGAGGTGGTGGTTCTCTTATGGAAGGTCTTAAAAGGAATGTACCCCTCAGATAGGCTTTGCATAATCTGTGGGATATTATATTGGATCCCATGTCTCCTACGTGGTAGTTTGATATGGCAGCTAGTTGTACCGTGTTTTGCCGCTGCACCCCAATTAAAGGTTTCTGTTAAAAATTCCAGGATTGCAGACATAGGGGCTATAAAGAGGTATATATGGTTTTTGTCAGCCCAACAAGAAAATCTCTTCCACTTGCTTGCATAAAGTTTTCTAGTTGTATTCTTGTGCGATGAAACCAGAATGTGTTGCACTGCCAGGGATAGTTCTGGAAGCCTGGCTAAGATGGGAAGTAGAGTAACCAAGCTGTCAGCTTGAGGCTTTGAAGAGAAAGGTGGAGCATTTCTGACTGATGATTCAGAAGATCCAGCACTGGGTCCAGGATCCAAGGCTCCTCCTGAAGATGGGGCCATAGAAAGGGGAACCATATCTGATGAGGCCAGTAAAGAGCAATGAGAAATATCCAGCGACTCAGAGATTTGGCTTTCTGGAGGACTTTGGGTATTAATGGAAATGAGAGGAACCACACAGAAGTCCCAGGGGCCAATCGTGAACAAGTGCATCCCTTGGTGACTCTCCCAGAGGGGGAATTAGGGCAAAGTAGCTGCTGTTGGAGTTGATGGATGTGGCAAAGAGGTTGCAGCAAGGCTGGCCCCACTTGCGAAAAATTTGGTTCGCAATTTTCTGTTTCAGGGACCACTTGTGAGGCATAAGAATTGCCCTGCTTAATCTGTTCACTATCATGTTGATTTCACCAGGATGTGTGCTGCAGTCAGAAAACACTGAGAATAAATTGCCCATTGCCATACTCTCTGAGCCTCTTGATAGAGGGGGTAGGGATCTGGTTCCGCTTTGTTTGTTGATGTACCACACCACGGACATACTGTCTGTTTGTATTGCAATCATACCTGTTGGAAGAGAGCTCTGAAATGCTTGCAATGCCAGAAGCACCGCCCTCATCTCTAGGACATTGAGGTGCAAGTGGTATTCCTGTTCTTGCCAAGTCCCTTGGACAATCTGGCCCAGATAATGCCCCCCCACCCTATCTGGGAAGCGTCCGTGGTCACTGTAGCTACATGTTGGGGGAGAACAAATGGTCTGCCTATCGTTACCTGTGTAGACTGAAGCCACCATCATAGGTCCCTCTTGCAGGTGTTTGTAATGAGAATTTTGCATGACATGGGTAACTCCAGCATGGACCACTGAGCAAATTGTAGTCACTGTAATATTTTCATGTGTAGACGCGCCAGTGGGACTAATGTTATTGCAGTTGCCACTGAACCCAGAACCTTGAGGACAAATTTTGCCTGCACTTTTTCCTTCATGAGCAATATTGACACCTGATGGCCTAATGTTTGAATTCTTTCGTGAGGCAGTTTTGCAACCATGTCTTTTGTGTTTAAGCCTGCCCTATAAAGGCAATATGCTGTGACGGCAACAAGGCAGATTTTTCTAAATTTATAGTAATGCCTAGCTCTGAGCAGAGGTGAATGGTGGTGCCTCTTGCCCTGGTTAGTAGATGCTCGGTGGAGGCGGTCAGGAGCCAGTCTAAGTATGGAAACACCTGGAATCCTAGACACCACAGGTGAGCTGTAACTACTGCCCTTCATTTGGTAAACACTTTGGGGGCTGTAGTGAGACTAAAGGGCTGAGCTCTGAATTGGTAATGACTGGCTCCCACCCGGAAGCGTACATATCTCCTGGATCGCCTGTCCATCTTTATATGGTAGTACTCATCCTGAAGATCTATGGAGCATATCCAATTGCCTTGTCCCAAAAATGGGAGTATAGACTGCAGAGTCACCATCTGGAACTTCGCTTTCTTTACAGACTTGTTCAGTTTGCTGAGATCCAAGATTGGTCTCCAGTCCCCTGTCTTCTTTGGAACTAAAAAGAACCTGAGTAAATTCCAGATCTGATTTGGTCTGCAGGAACTTCTTGGATGGCTCTTTTTTCTAGCAACCTTTGGCATTCTAGAGTTGCTTGATCCCTTTGACCGGATGAGATGTCTGGGATTGAACTTGCTGGAGCGGGCGGAGAAGAGAAGGGTATGATGTATTCCCTGGATATAATCGACCATACCCAGCTGTCTTGAGTGATGTTGAGCCAGGCCTTTGGGTACAGTGATAATCTCCCCCCCAACTGCTTCCAGAGGTGGACACACGGGCCTCCTTTCAGGAGCACTGGAAGGGCCTACCAGAGAATTTATCTATGTTGCCCTGATTCTGCGGACCCCTCTGCCACGAGAGCGGTGTCTTCCATTGTTATTTCCCCCTCTGCCCCTGGGGTAAAATTCACCACATGCATCTGGTGAAGCTCCTTTGGATTTCCAAAACCACATTTTTCCACCCTTCTGACCTTTGGGATAAGGTCTGGTAGGGATGGGGAAACGTACTCCCACGGTAGATAGATTTTTCCCATCTTATTCGCACCTGGTAAGAGTCTCTCTCACTTTTGGTCCTAACAAAGATGAGCCATCAAAAGGGGCGTCAATAAAAGAAGACTTGAAGGGTTCAGCAAACTCACACAGAGGCATCCGGGAATGTCTCCTCAGAGCTATTCCTGTGCCTGCTGCCCTGCTCGCTCCGTCGGTCGCATACAAAATGAGGCACATGGAGGAGTTTGTTATAGAATTTAAGATCGCAAGCTGAGAGTTTACCTTGTCAGGTATCCCGCCAGGTGTAGCACCTTGGAGGGTATCACATAGCTCCTTGAGGAGAGCCCTCTGAAGTCAAGTAAAATGGGATAAATAATTCAGTGACCTAAGGGTAAAGGCCGCTGACAAGAACATATGCTTCCCGTATCTGTTCATCATTCTAGACTCCTTATTCGGTGGATGAACAGATGAAAAAGTTTCAGCTAATTCCTTCTTGGTGGCCTCTGCTACCACTACCATAGCATCTACTGGGACACCTTTAGTTAGAAATTGTTTGTCCTCCGAGGCTTTAATAAATTTGTTGGGCCTCCTCGGAACTGGTTCCACTGACTCTGGAGAACCCTATGCCTTTCAAATGACTACACCCAGAAGCTGTCGAAAGGTGGAATCACCCAAGAGATGGAGGATCGAAAACCAAATGCTTTCAGGTATACCGACTTATCTTCAGAAGGGGAGAGGGTCTCTTCCAGCACCTCTCTGTTTTAGGATCTCTAAGATGTCTGAAAAAGAGACATCCTTAGAGAGTGACCATGGGGACCCTTCTGAATCCTCTAAGTCAGTATCCAATGTGACAGACTCAGGGGAGTCTATGTGTTTCCTCTTATAAGTTCTCTTTCGAAAGACCTCCTCACAGGGATGCTCCTGGGAGGTTTCAGAAGAGAGGGTCTCACCCATTGGGGCATCCCGGGGCACTGGTTCTCTATTCTGGGGCTGGAGGGATAGTGTAGAGGTTGACACTGGCCCTTTTGGGGGAAGAGCAGATGGAGCCGAGGGTGCAGCAGTCTCTGAGGAAAGCACACACATCACCTCGAAGGCACCATAATCCTGGGCCAAGAGAGCCTCTGGCTCCATGGAACCAGAAGACCTCCCTGCACCAAGGAGGATGGCTCCAAGGCTGATGTGAGTGCCAAGCTCACCTATGCTCCGAGTGGGAGAGTCGGGTCCAATAAGGGTCCAATTCGACTCCCCCCCAGAATCGATGAGGGAGTCTCGGCCCCCAGATCCCTTCATGGACAACATTGATGAGATCAGAGCAGAGGTCAGCACCGAAACTCTGGGGATGGATTTCAGGTCCGACAGTTCCACCACCGCCCGCACTCTGGCTCTGAACTCAACTGAGTCAGAGGAGGAACAGAAGTTAAAGCAGCTACTGAAGGTCGCTCCACGACCATCTGGGCTAGGCTCATGAGAATGTTTGCTAGGGACGGTGTACGAAGCAACCTTCTAACCACCCGCAATACATCATCATCCAAAAGGCTCCTGGATGACCGAGAGGAATAGGTGGAGGACTTGTAGCTACCTGCCACCAACTGCAATAAAGGAGACTGCAGCACCAAACGAACCGGATCCGAGGAAGGTGACCGGCTCCTTTTTTGGCTCCAAGATGGTTCCGAAACTCCAGGTGGAACCGATGGAGACTTTGCCTTTTCAGAACCGACAGGCTTTGGATCCAAAGAAATCACTTTCTCATGTCTTTTCGACGGCTCGGAAGCTGGAGCCAAAGAAGTTTTGGATGACTTTTCTGAAGGTTTGGAGGCCTGAGTCCCTTCAACAGCTGATTCAAAAGGCCCTTTTAACAAACCTCTGCCTATCAGCTTTTTCCTCTGCTCCTGCAGGACCCTTAAACTAAAACCATGGCATCAGAACAGGAATCCTGCAGGTGGACGGGTGCCCAAGCAATACACACAACTAGTGTGTCCATCTATGAGTGACATTTTTTGCGGGCAAGAATCACACTTCTTAAAAAGTACAGTTTTGTACCTACCATAAATGTAGATGTCCGATAGGTATGCATCTGCAGTCATAACATATGGGTTGTCCTGCCTCAGGCAGCCCTTTGGTCGGCCGGATTCCAAAGTCTGGGTCTGGCTTCGGCTGATGTCGCACTTCACCCGACGTCATAGCTCCTGGGGTATAAAGGCATCAGCCGACGCCATTTTCCTCAGTGTTTCTTGCCCCAGATGCCAGGTGCCCTCTAGGAAGGCTAAATTTGAATAAAAGTAGAAAATTCCAAACAGTAGAAATCAAAAAGTATATATACATATATACATACAAACAAATACACCATAATAGATTCCCCCAGCTAGCTAAGAGAGGGGTAAGTACCCTAGGAATACCACAGAGGGGAAGGAGGGTGGGTAATCCTGACTGCAGGTGCATACCTATCGGACATCTACATTTATGGTAGGTACAAAACTGTACTATGTCCTTCAAGGATGCATCTGCAGTCATAACATATGGGTAGAATACCATAGCCAAACTGGGGAGGAGGCACTAAGATAATGATGGTGTAGTTAAGATCCCTTGTAAAACTGCAGTTGCAAAACCTGCTCGGGATCTGGAGTATAAAGGAAGATTGCAATGCTTGGCAAATGTATGCACGGAGCTCCAAGTAGCAGCTTCTAAAATGTCTTTGGTAGCCACTCCTCGTAGGAAAGCTGTAGTGGTGGCTGTAGCTCTTGTGGAGTGAGGCCTGATATTTTCAGGAGTTGTCTTTCCATGAAATGAGTAGCAGAATCGAATGCAATTTCCTATCCATTTTGAGATTGTCTGTTTTGAAATTGCTTTTCCTTGCACTCCTGTTGCATATGCTACCAGAAGCTGGTCAGTTTTTCTGCTGGCCTTAGTTCTGTCCAGATAGTAGCGCAGTTGTCTGTGTACATCCAAGGTGTGTAGTAGTTTTTCCCCCCTGTTCTGTGGTTAGGGAAGAATGTAGGTAAATGAATAGCTTGGTTCAAGGATACTCTGGATACCACCTTTGGCATAAAAGTAGGATTGGTTCTCAGAGACACTCTATCCTGGTGAAAGATAAGGAAAGGCTGCACTGCCATTAAGGCCTGTAACTCGGATATCCTTCTTGCTGAAGTGATTGCTAGCAGGAAGGCAGTTTTCCAAGATAAGAACTGTAAGTCTGCTGTTGCTGCTGGTTCAAAAGGGGGAAGTGTTAATTTTTCTAGTACAAAATTGAGATCCCATGCAGGCAGAGGTGGTTTCCTTGGAGGTTTTACATTTTTGATCCCTCTCAAAAATTGTCTGAGGAGAGGATGAGAGAAGACAGGAGGATCCATGTTGTACTCTGCTGAAATCGCTGATGCATGAATCTTAATGGAAGAATAGGACAGGCCATTGTGGAACAGTTCTGCTAAGTATTCTAGGATGTGTGCTAGGTTTGCCAGTGTGACATTTGTTCCCTTTGCTGCACTCCAAATGAGGAATCTCTTCCATTTGGCTGAATATGTTTTCCTTGTGGAGGGTCTGCGAGCCTCCAGGATAATGTCCTTAACCCTCTGAGATAAAGCAGGTTGGTTTTGTTTTATGCAATTTTCCAAGCAGTTAGCTGCAGCGTTTTTAAGTTTGGATGCAGGGTCTTGTAGTTGTTCTGCGTTAGAAGTAAAGGACATAGAGGTAGAGGCCATGAGTTCGTCCGAGACATGCTTCTCAGTAGCGGGTACCAATGCTGCCTTGGCCAGTCTTGAGCTATCAGAATTACCTTTGGCTGTTCCTCTCTGATTTTCAGTAGAACTTTGTACATCAATGGGAGAGGTGGAAAGGCATATACTGTCAGGGCCTTCCAGCTGAAAGAAAGGGAGTCCACCCTCCAGGCTTGTGGGTGGTATACTCTTGAGCAGAATTTCTTCAGTTGGTGGTTGAGTGGGGAGGCGAACAGGTCTATCTCTGGCATTCCCCATTTCTGTGTTATGGTTTTGAAGATGTCTGGATGCAGCATCCATTCGTGAGCATCCATGGTAGTTCTGCTTAAGCTGTCTGCTAGTGAATTCTCTTTTCCTGGTACGAATCTGGCCTGCAGTTGGATGTTGAGATTCAGGCCTAAGTTCCACAGGTCCATTGCCATCCGGCATAGAGTGTATGAATGTGTGCCTCCCTGTTTGTTGATGTACCACATGACTGTGGTATTGTCCGTCCTTATCAGCAGGTGTCCTTGCTGGAGGAATGATTTGAATGCCTCGATTACATGCTTCACTGCCAGCATCTCCTTTAGATTTATGTGTAGATTCAGCTGGTCTGGGGACCATAGGCCTTGGATACACTTGTCTTCCATGTGTGCCCCCCAGCCTAGGTCTGAGGCGTCCGTGGTGATGGTCTGCCTTGGATGCGGTTTGTGGAAAGGCAATCCTCTGTTGCTCTGGCAGGCCTGAGCCCACCACAGGAATTCTTTTTTCAGGCATGGAATGATTGGTATCAGGGCTTCTAGACTGTGTCTGTGTTGAGACCATACATTCCTTAGGTACCATTGTAATTTTCTCATATGCAGCCTAGCATGTGGGACCAAGATTATGCAGGATGCCATGTATCCCAGGGCCTGCAGGACTTTCCTTGCAGTAAGCTGAGTTTGTCTTGTTAATGCCATGAAGTAGACTGGTAGTTGCTTTTGTTTTTCTTCTGTGAGAAAAGCCATCTGAGTTATTGTGTCCAGTTCTGCACCCAAAAATGTTATCCTTTGGGATGGCACTAGTCTTGACTTTTGTATGTTGACTGTGCATCCCAAGGCTTGCAGCAGTTGAATGACATAGGCCAAATCCTTTATTATTTTTGTCTTGTTGTCCACTTGTATTAGGCAGTCGTCCAGGTATGGGTAGATTTGAATTCCCTGAAGCCTGTAATGTGCAATTACTGATGCCAGGCATTTCGTGAATACTCTGGGTGCAGTAGATAAGCCAAAGGGCAATGCTGAGAATTGATAATGCTCTGATCCTGCAAGAAATCTGAGGTGTCTTCTGCAATCTGGTCGTATAGGGACATGCAGGTATGCCTCCTTGAGATCTAGAGTCACCAGCCAAGACTCCTTGCCCAACATGGGAAGAAGTTGCTGTAGGGTCAGCATCTTGAATTTTGGAACAATGAGATATGTGTTCAGTGCGGACAAGTCGAGAATAGGCCTCCATTGATTTTCTTTTCTTGGTACAAGGAATAGTCTGGAGTAAAATCCATGGCCTTGTTCTATAGATGGCACCTTTTCTATTGCTCTCATCCTTAGTAAGCTGATGATTTGTTTTAGAGCCTCTGATTTCTGGCTTGGTGGAAGGTTTGGCATTCCTCTCTTTTTTGGTAGAGTGTGGAAGTGAAACCTGTAGCCTTTGTCTATTGTTTGCAAAGTCCATTTGTCTCCTGTAATGCAATGCCAGTTATTTGAAAATAAAGCTAGCTTTCCGCCCAAGGGTGCTTCCAGTTGTTCCCTGGTAGGCGGAATCAGAGCCAAGTCATTGTGTCTGTCCTGTGGAAGTGGCTGCAGTCGCAGCTGTGGCGGCACTTCTCTGGTTGGCAGGTTGCCATTGACGACCCCTGTAGGCACCCCTTGATTGGCTTCTGCCTCTTGGGTGTCTATTTCTGCCTCTCTGTGCTCTGGAGGTGTCTGGAAAGGACCAATTCTTTGAAGGCCAATTTCTGCTGAACCTCGGAGGTTGGACCTGCAGAAAATCCTTGACTGTTTGGACAGATTTTGCTTTTTCTTCCACTTTCTTTAGAACCTCCTGTGCAGGGGAGCCAAATAAACTTTGTTTCTCCATAGGGGCATCTAGGAGTTTAGACTTAACATGGTCTGGCAAGGATTGTTCTTTTAGCCAGGCATGCCTTCGAATCACTGCTCCAGTCATAGCTGATCTAAATGAAGCCTCCAGTGCATCATAGCCACATTTTAAGAAATGATTACTGACCTGCTGAGAGTTGTGTACCAAATCCTGAAGGGACTTATGGTCTAAAGGTTCAGGAGAGGACAGCTTTTTATTCAGCTGATCTAACAAAAATTCCTGGTACTGTATCATGTGAAATTGACAGTTTAAAGCCCTGGCAGAAAGAGTAGCAGATGTATAAACCTTTTTACCCCATCTCTCTAACGCTCTTGATTCTTTTTCAGAGGGTAGGGGGTTTTTGGCAGAGGCAGCTGCAACACCTTTAGGGCCCTGAGAAATGGTTTCTGGGTCTGCAGCATGGGCCTTATACAAGTGGTAGTGAGAATTCGGGACCCTGTAGTATCTGTCAGGTTTGGCAGGGGCCGGGGGAAGAGAATCAGGGGCAGTACTGGCATCATTGTATGCATCATCAACAACTGATAGTATAGGTGGTATGGCTAAAGGCCTATGCTGTGGTAAGTGTAAAAAAGTCCTTAGCCTTTTCCTAGAATCAGAAAAATCCTGACCCTGCCATTGGAAGTGTTCCCTCATTGAGTGTAGAGTTTCCCCAAATGAAAATTCTTCTGGAGGGGAGGCAGAAGGAATGGAGTCTTCTGCATCAGAATCCTCATAAGGTGAGTATGGTCCTTCCTGATGGTCAGATAAATCTGAACCATCTGAGGAATAGTCAGAGGAAAGAGGTTCAGGGGGTTCAGTCCTAGGCCTCTTTTCAGGAGGGGGTTGTGAGGCCCTGTCTGGGTGAGGTTGGGATCCCCTGATCAGAGAAATAAGGTCCTCAGCAAGGCTGAGAATCGGAGAACTTGAGGTAGGTCTGTGAGAGGGAGCTTTTGTAGGTAAGGCCTTGGAAAGTTTAGCTGCTTTAGCCCTGGAGAAGGCCTTGATAGACATAGAAGCAGGGGGTCTAGCTGCCCCACGTGCAGGAGTAGAGATGTCCAACGGAATGGTGTTGGACAAATCTTGAGTGCCTGCTACTTCAGTAGGAATTTCTGTAGCCAACTCAGCCGGGGCCTGTGTGGCCTCGGTTGTCGGAGGCATGCTTTCGGCCGAAGGGAGAACCGAGGTCTCGGTTTCAGCCGAAACCGAGACACTCGCGGTAGGCCTAACCGTGGTTTCAGCCGAAACCGCGGGCCGTGAGTGTCAGTCCTTTTCCTTGCGTTTTTTAGCTAAATGTGTAGTCGGAGTCTCCGATGGCATTTTATATGCAAAAGCGGAGCCAAAAAAACTCTTCAGCAAACTCCGACCGACGTCTAAGTGTCCGTCGGTTGAAGGAAGCACAGGCTAAACAAGCTGATACGTCGTGGTCTGGGCCTAAGCAAGGAAGGCAGTAAGAGTGGAAATCCTTATGAGGTATTTGTTTCCCACAAGTTAAACAATTATTTACTTTGTCTGACATCGGCTGAGGCAAGAAAGAGTCCCCAACGGGGTACTTAGCTTTTTTAGAAGTCTTCGGTAGCTGAAATCTCTGGATCTGACCGACCGGCACTTGCGAACAGCTTCTGCTTCGGGCACCGCGCGGCAAGAAAGACTGGGGAAAATGGCGTCGGCTGATGCCTTTATACCCCAGGAGCTATGACGTTGGGTGAAGTGCGACATCAGCCGAAGCCAGACCCAGACTTTGGAATCCGGCCGACCGAAGGGCTGCCTGAGGCAGGACAACCCATATGTTATGACTGCAGATGCATCCTTGAAGGACATCCGGACCGTTTGGTCTCTTTAGACATCCTGTTAAGTCACAATTAGCAAAACCATCACAACCAGTAATGAAGTCACAAGATAGTAAATTTGTCACTACAAGCCCAAGAACACACAAAACATATCAGCAAGACTACAAAAAAGCAACTGTACTAGAAAGAAAACCACATTGTTTTTTTTTTTTTTTTTTTGGAGAAGGAAATTAGAAAGAAAAGGGTTAAAAGAGAGTCTCTAATTTAAGCGACGCACTCCTCTAACCTGAGGAGAAGCTTCTAACTTAAATGGTGAAGCCTAGATTTCAGAACAAGTAAAAAGGAGCCCTCTAACTAAAACGGGCTAAGCTAGGGAAAAAGGGGAAAAGGAATCCTCTAACTTACACAGATTCACTGAAAGGAGCAGCCAATAGATAGAAGGCCTAAGAAAAACGACGGCCCACACAAAATCAGCAACAAACAGCGAAAAAGCCTTTAACTAAGGCAAGGAAGCACTCAAAGATACAGCTATCTAAAGAAATTAATCCTACCATTTTAACTACCGAAAAAAACACACGAGGTTAAAGAAAAAATTCACTTAGCCTGAGCCACCGACAAAGCAATCCCGAAGCTGCAAGCGGCAAATAAGATCTAGATAACAGTCGCTAGGCATCTTGGGATAGGGTGCAGCGTCAAGCCAGTGAAAGCTCTCGAGCTTTAGTATGTAGCCGAGTCAGAACCGATGCTCGATTCCAGACTCAACCATCAAGAATGAAGGCAAGATAGGACAACATAACATTATACCTAGATATCCAAAAACAAAATAAGTATAACTTCTAGAAAATTTGATCTTTATTTAGCAGATGCTCTTATTTAGGGTGTGATTACTTGTGAGTGTTATAATTTTTTTGTTGAATAAGCATCTGGTTCTACAAACTATATTTGGAATACCAAAGGTACATAAGAATATAGCTGATCTTCCTTACAAATTAACTGTGGCAGCCCAAGGTTCCAAAACTTATCCTTTGAATATTTTGATTGACAGGATATGTAAGGGAATATTTTTAGAACATAAGTATATTTTAAAGGACTCAAACTTTTTCAGTAAATAAGCAAATGAACATTATAATGATACAGTGAGTTTTCTTACAGTGGATATGACAGATTTGTTCACCAGCATACCTCATGACCTAGGATTGAAACTACTTGATATGGCTTTAATTGACTATAAACAACTGAATAACAAGGAGATTAAACTTTTGTTGGACTTTATGGAAACAGAATTACATAATAATAATTTTATGTTTTCTGAAGGTGAAATTTACAAACGGATTAAAAGTGTAGCAACAGATGCAGCTTGAGCCCCTATATATTCCAATCTAGTTATGTTAAGTTGAGAGAAAATGTTTATATTGCATTCCATGTACAAGACCTGTTGGAATTTATATGTACACTATTTGTATGACATTATTATTATTTGGGGGGCACTTGAGGTGCAGATTAAGACATTCATGAAATATATTTCTGACATTACTCCCTTTTATAGATTTACATATTCACGTTCAAAGGAAAACGTTTTTTAGATGTTACAATTTCAACAGGTGAGATACATTTATTTTTACAATCTTCCGGAAGCCAACCTCTTCTAATCCTTACCTTCATGATAAAAGTAGCAATCTCTGGAATTGTAAAAAGAATTTATTAAAAGGAAAGTTTGTCCATATAGCCAGAATATGTCCAAGATATGACTTATTTACAAAAGAGGCACAGTGGTTAACGGATATGTTTACAGAAAGGGAGTATCCGTAAGATGTTAAGATTAAATATGCGGTACCTAGAGAATGTGTTACCAAACACACCTCTTTATTTGGTAATAAAGAATTTAAATGAAAAATAATTTGACACATAACTATGAACTATAAGGCAATAATGTACATTTTGTAAGATCTATGGTTTTAAAATATAGTAGCAATGAACATATAATTAAAGAGATCATTAAGAAATATTGGTCTGTTTTTAAAACAAATGACAGTGTATTTAAAATAGTGGGAAATTAACACAGCTTTGTTTAGAAAGTAAGGAAAATATAAAAGGAACTTTACAGATGAAGAAATCGAAATACAGCCTGGAAGACTAAAATAAATTTGGGACCTAAAAATGTGGTTCTTGTAACCAGTGTCCACACGTTTTAGAAACTGATTCTATTATCCTTAATAACTATTGTTCACTGAAAATATCTTTGATGAAATAAAATTGTGCTACATCAGGGGTGGTGTATGTGGCAATTTGTGGAAGCTGCCTGTCCTTCTACATAGGTAAAACAGGAGTTTTAAGCAAGAAAATATATTAGCAAAGTTATGACATTACAAAGAAAAATACTAATAGTGCCTTATATAAACACACTTCTGTTTGTAAGGACTTTAAAAAGCTTTACTTGGGAATCCTTGAAATGATTAACTTAGATCTGAGGGGTGGGCAATGGAAGACACGTATTGAAGAGAGAGAATTAATATGGCAATTAAAACTGAAAGCCACAAGACCACTAGGTCTAAATAAACATCTGTCTATTAACGCTGTCCAGAGGTTAAGAGCAGCCAAATTGTGACAACATTTTTATTATAAAATATTAACGTTTGGGGTATTTGGTGGTTCTGTGGTAGCGTTGTTGCTTCACAGTAAGACATTGTCCGGTTTGATTCTCAGCTAGAGCGTCTTCTGCGTGGAGACATGCATGAATGGGCGTACTTTCGTTGAAGGTTGTGCGTCAGGGCTAGTAACTCGGCACGTAAAAATCAACTACCAATCATTAGCGGACCGGAGTTCCGCTGTGACGACCCCTAACCGGGAAAAGCCGAAAGGCACAAACAAATTAACGTTTGGGGTATTTATTTATAGTATATTTACTTATGTTTTTGTCCGATAATCAGGAATGATGAATTTAGCATTTGATACATACATGTTTTAAGCAGTATGAAATAAGAAGGCTTAAAATAATTTTAACTGATTTTTTAACTGAATTTCAATTTCATATAACACTATTGGTTTTAACCATGTGATTTACCAGTCTGTCACTTTGTTAGATTGTTTTATTTTAAACAGTACTTTAGTGGATGTTCCTTTAAATTCTTCTTATAATGATCATGTGACTATACCAAAAGTTTTATAAAGGGTGAATTTTTTCTAAATAAAAATACATTGATTTAAATGTATGTTGATTTACAGGTGGTTTCATTGCCACAACTTAGCGTTACAGCATTCTATCCACTTTCTGCTTTCTCATACACTATGCGAGCCATGTGTAGATTCCTTATCTCCTTACCTTTCCAGAAAAATGCTGCATCATTTTAAAGATAGTATCTACAAAGGAAAGTTTTTTCCACAGGAGTGTAAGGAAATAAGGTGTTTTCCTCTTTATATGCATATTTGCCAGGGGATTGAGCTTTTGGAGAAATCAGCCGAAGAGTCTAAATCAGATTTAGTGTCTTCATCCTCTGAAGAGGAATCTCTATGCCTCTTAAGTGGAGATGAGGTAGAAGAAGCAGCAGAAAAAATGAGGGTGCTTAAGAGGCAAGCATAACGGCTTTGAAAAGCCACAAGAGAAATCATACTACACTATTTAAGGGTCTTTACACATCTGTAAAGAATAGGTATGCTTGGTTTTCTACTGCTTTTTACTGGGGCATCTGCTAGCTTATAATGTGGTAGCTCTCAACACTGATATGTCTCTATCGCAGAGCCAGGTATTTCTTTCCTGACAAAAATCTGAGGTATGCCCTCCAGTTCCTCTGAAATAATAACCTGATGTTAACCTCCCTCGCCAGAAGCAGATTCATTAGTCAGTAAGGATGTGTGGGAGGGCTGCCCCATAATGGGCTCCAAAAGGGTTGCAATACAGGAAGCAGCCAAGGAACCTGGGTGGTCCGAGGACTCATCAAGAGAGCCAGTGGATACATCTGGGTCTACCAGACACCCAAAGCTTCAGACTTGGATTTTTTAAGCTTCTTTTTTTTCTGACAGAGGAGAGATGCCGGAGTGGGAAGTTTTGGAAGCCATCCTACCCTGTGCAAGCTCCTTGAGTCACTGATTCTCTAGGTAAACTTTTAAAGAAGATAATTTGACTCCCACATTCACATTTGTCCCTCTTCCATGACATGAAAAAAAGTTTAGCCATAAATAAAAAAAAAAAAGGGAAAGGTCCCAAACAGGGATATTTATCTGCTCAAGGTAGAGGAGCAGACATTGCATAGCAGAAGAAAGACTTCTGTGTTTTGGCTAGCAACAAGAAACTTTTGAGGTAATTTGTGCAATTATGTCCTAAATGTACCTCCTAGCACCTTTGGTTTGAGGTCACACATCAGACATACGGCATGCATCTAGGCTTTGTTATGCTGCACAAAAGTCTAGGTATCCCTGCAGGGATATCTCAACTATTAGTAACACTGCAGTAGTGATCAGAGATGGAACAACAATGAATTAACTGCATGTAACACATCCATGAGATGGAACAAAATGTAAAAATAATGAAAGTCTTGGTAATACACTGCAGGAAACAAACAGAAACTTGCATTGCAAGTTGGATGACCAGCATGATGTTATTCTTGAGATAACTGCAAAGAGTAAAGATCTGCAGGATGAAAATAAAATCCAAACCAAACCTTTGAAAGAACATTAAAATAGTGTCGGTAAACCCTTGCTTTTTATACTGAGCATAAACAAAACAGTCATACTGGTGTAACAGACCTGCAAAAGGAAAACAGTTCCCATAAACTGAAGGAAGGCACTTACTAGACTTTTGAGGCAGAGAGATGTAAGTAATACAAAGAAAAGCAGAACCAGAGTCCAAAAGACAAAGAAATGACTAAACAGAACTGTATGGAAGGTTAGACTAGTGTGCCTGATGTGATCTGGGAATGTACAGATTACCTTAAATGATGAATATAGCCAGTCATAGAGTCTAAACCAGTAGACTCATTCCCTCTACATGATGTAAGTTTTTTTTCAAAAAAACTTACTGAAATCAAAAACTTGATCTAAAGAAAGTAAAAAGAACTGTAGTCACTTTACCCTTCTGCAACAAGAATACTTGAAGAAGAAAACTCAGAATATGAGCCAATGACTGAGATACAGCTCATGGAACAAAATAACGGTATCTAACAGCCTGACACCATAGATTCATAGGAAAGTACCAGGCTAGCTCCCCTTGAGGGACATTTTAAGCCTTGCCAGTTTCCCTTTTTGTGCTTGAATTAACCTATCCTATATGGCGACAGATTGGCCTTACCCATCTCATGGTCGATAATAAGAAATGATGTACCTACCATAACGTTCCATGTTAGTTTTCTTCTCACCTTCTTTCTTGCTGGTTGGGTTCGGAGCCGATCCTCGGCTCTGACTCGGCCATCTACTAAAGCTTGAGAGCTATTTACTGGCTCGAGGCCTCCCCATATCCCACAATGCTTGGCGCTAGATACCCAGATCTTGTTTGGCAGAGCTAACACCATAGAACATTTCAAGGACACCTGTCCAAACTACAAGGTTTACCTACAGTACTAAAACAGAGGAGGACGTAACCCAGATAAGACTCAGCCAGAGGAAGAAGGCCTCAAAAGGGGACTCTTCTCGATCTGTCCAGGCTAGGGGGATGGAGGGTGGGACGCAAGAAAGAAGGCGAGAAGAAGACAACTAACATGGAACATTATGGTAGGTACATAACTTCTTAATGTTAAGTTGTCTCTCTCGCCTTCATTCTTGCTGGTTGGGACAGCGTCCCTAGCACCTTAGTCCTGGGTGGCTCATTGGAACAGACTCTTGAGCACAGTGGAACCAAAATCAGCTCTACTCCTAGAGGCCATATCCAACTTATAATGTGAAATGAAAGTATGAGGAGTGGCCCATGTGGCTGCAGCACAAATAGATTCCATTGGTAGTCTTGCTTGAAAAGCTACCGAAGTAGCTAACGCTCTGGTGGAATGACCTTTAGGTTTAGTAGGGAGTTCTTTATGTCTCAGCTGATAAATCAAAGTAATAATAGAGGACAACCACCTGGATAAGGTTACTTTAGAAACTGGCAGGCCCTGTTTGCCCTCAGCATAGGACAGGAAGAGTTGGTCTGATTTTCTTGTTTGCTTAGTCCTATCCAAATAAATACGTAATTGCCTATGAACGTCCAATTGGTGTAATTTTTGTTCAGCTTTGTTCGACTAGTTACGAAAAAAGACAGGTAGATCAATAGCCTGATTCAGGTTTGTTTCGGAAGGTATCTTGGGCAGAAACAAAGGATTAGTCCTGAGTGAAACTCTATCCTTATGAAACACAAGGTAAGGAGGACGAATACAGAGGGCTTGAAGTTCCGAAACTCTCAGCAGCTGAGGTGATGGCTACTAAAAAGAGAGTCTTCCAGGAGAGCAATTTTAAGGAACAGGAAGCCGCAGGTTCAAAATGGGGGAGAATCAAGGAAGCTAATATCAAGTTTAAGTCCCACTGAGGCGGGGGATCTCTGACCGGGGGCCTAAGCAAAATAGTTCCTTTAAGAAAGGCCTTACAAAGTTTGTGGGACATGATGCTGGTTTCTGACAGGCCAGCATGGAAATTTGCGATAGCAGCTAATTGGACCCTAATGGTGGCAGACGAGGAACCAGCTTGAAAGAGTTCTGCTAAAAAATCTAGAACGTGATGGACAGGGGCTGTAAAGGGGTCTATATTTCTAGCCTCTGCCCAGAAAGAGAAATGTTTCCACTTACTAGTATAAGTCTTCCTGGTGGTAGATTTGTGCGAAGAAAGGATGATTTCACACACCGGCTGAGAAATATGTGGAAGCCTGGCTAAGGTTGGAAGTGGAGCAACCAAGCTGTGAGGTTGAGAGACTGAAGGGATTGGTGCAGCCCACCTGACTGATGGACCAAGAGGTCTGGCACTGGGTCCAGATTCCAAGGCTGCTCCAGCAGGTGACGATGCAGGAATGGGAATCAAATTTGTCGAGGACAGTAAGGGGCAATGAGGATCATCCTGGATTCCAATGCGGTAGCCTTCTGAATTAGTTTGGGAATTAGGGGAAAAGGTGGGAATGCATACAGAAGACCACGGGGCCAATCGTGAACTAGAGCGTCTCTGGGAAGAAATTGTCGCACTTGCTGTTGAGCGGAGTTGCGAAAAGGTCGCAGCAAGGTTGACCCCATCTGCGGAAGATTTTGTCCACTACTGACTGATTGAGAGACCACTCGTGAGGCATGAGAATAGCTCTGCTTAGCCTGTCCACTATGATGTTGGACTTCCCGGGGATGTGCGTTGCCATCAGAAACCGTTGAGAGGAGATCGCCCACTGCCAGAGTCTGACTGCTTCTCGACATAAGGGATAGGACTTGGTTACACCCTGCTTGTTGATGTACCACACTGCAGACATATTGTCTGTCTGAACTGCAATAGTCCCAGTGGGTAGAGAGTCCTGAAGAGCTTGCAATGCTAAAAGCACCGCTCTCATCTCCAAGACGTTTATGTGCAGGTGGTAATCTAGTGGTTGCCAAGTGCCCTGGACAGTCCTGCCCTGAAAATGCCCCCCCCCCACCCGATCAGGGAGGCATCCGTGGTCCCCGTGGCAACAGGAGGAGGAAAAACAAACGGTCTGCCCTGGAGTACTAGAGGGGAGACCATCCACCAAGCCAGGTGGTCTTTGCATGACTGAGTGATTATTATCTTGTGAGACATCGGATGTTGTTGAAAAGACCATTGGGTAAAAAGCATCCACTGAAGAATCCGCATGTGAAAACGAGCCAGGGGAACTAGTATGATTGCTGCTGCCATGAGACCCAAAGTTTTTAGTACAAATCTGGCCTGAATCCTCTTGCACTGTAGTAAGACCTGCACATGTCGGCGAATGTCTGACACTCTGTCTACATCTTGTGCCTATAAAGGTTATAGACTGACAAGGCGACAATGCAGGCTTTTCGAAATTTATTGAGATACCTAGCTCGGAGCAAGTTTGGATGGTATAATCCCTGGCTCACAGTAGCTGATGCCTGGTGGAAGCAGTAAGGAGCCAGTTGTCTAGATATGGAAACACCTGGAATCTTCGCCGTCTCAGGTGAGCCGTAACCACTGCCATGCATTTGGTGAACACCCTGGGGGCTGTGGTGAGACCAAAGGGCAGGGCTCTGAATTGATAGTGACTGGCTCCCAGCCGGAAGCGGAGAAACCTTCTGGAGCACCTGTCCATTTTGATAATGGTAGTACACATCCTGAAGGTCTATGGAGCACATCCAATTGTCCTGACCCAAAAAGGGTAGAATGGACTGAAGTGTGACCATCTGGAACTTTGTTCTTTGAACAGACTTGTTTAACCTGCTGAGATCCAAAATGGGTCTCCAGTCCCCTGTCTTTTTTGGCACCAAAAAGAACTTGGAGTAAATTCCAGATCCTTGCTGGTCTGCTGGGACTGGCTGGATGGCCCGTTTTTCTAGCAGTTTTGAAATTTCTGGCACTGCTTCTTCCCTTAGACCGGCTGGAATGTCTGGAAGGGACTTGGTTGTTTGTACAGGGGTGTGGACAAAGGGGATTTTGTAACCCTCGGATATGATAGACCGTACCCATTTGTCTTGTGTGAGGAGTTGCCAGGCTTCTGGGTACAGTGACAATCTTCCCCCGACTGCCTCAGAAGGTGGACAGTCGGGCAGCCCCTCAGGGGTGCTGAAAGGGTTTGTCAGAGAAAGATTCTCTGCTACCCTGATTTTGCGGACCCCCTCTGCCCTGCGGGCGGCATCTATTATTGTTCCTTGCCCCTGGAGGGAAACTCGACACGTGTGTCAGGCATGACTTCCTGGGGTTTCCGAAACCACATTTTCCCACTCTTCTGACCTTTAGGGTATGGTCTAGAGGGAGTAGAAAAATGGACTCCCACGGCAGAGAGAGTCTTGCCTTCTTGCTCACACCTGGTAAGGGTATCCTTCACCTGTGGTCCAAACAGAGCCGAACCATTGAAGGGGGTATTGGTGAAGGATGCCTTAAAGGGGTCAGCAAAGTTACGTAAGCGCATCTAGGCATGTCTTCTCAAAGCCACGCCTGTACCTGCGGCCCTACTTGCCCCATCGGCTGCAATAGAAATGAGCCGCATGGAGGAGTTGACGATTGAGTTAAGAGTCGCCAGCTGGGAGTTAATCTTATCTTGAGTCCCTGCAGCTGATGGATCCTGAAGGATATCACCCAGTTACTTGGGAAGATCCCTTTGAAGACGGGTGAAGTGGCACAGATAATTCAGCGACTGCATGGAAAAAGTCACTGAGGAAAACATCTGCTTCCCGTACCTGTCCATTCTCCTAGACTCTTTATTAGGGGGATGGACAGGCACCAAAGGGTCAGCCAACTCCCTCTTCGTGGCTGCTGCAACCACCATGGCATCAACAGGGACACCTTTTGTCAAAAATTGTTTGTTGGGTGGGGCTGTAATGAACTTAGTGGGCCTGCGGGGAGTTGGTTCCACTGTGTCCGGGGCTGACACACCCTTCGAGCCACTACTTACATCAGTGGGTCGAAGGGTGGAGACACCCAGGAGGTGGAAAGGTGAGAACCAAACGCGTCCAGGTATATCGACTCGTCCTCGGAAGGGTTAAGGGCAGTCCAGTTCCCCCTCTGCTTAAGGATCTCTAGGATGTCTGAAAAAGAGACATTCTCAGAGGGGGATCTTGGGGACCCTTCCGAATCCTCCAAGTCGGTATCAGATGTGACTGACTCGGGGGAGACGACATGTTTCCTCTTACATTTTCTCTTTCAAGGGGGCTCCTCTGAAGGATCAGAGGAGGCCTGGGAAGAGGAAGATATGCCTAATGGGGTGACCTGGAGCATTTGTTCTCCACACTTGGGGTCAGGAGGGTGGGCAGAGACCTATGCAGGCACCATGGGGGTGGAGCCGAAGGGGCTGATCGAGGGGCCAACTCAGGAGTCAGCACACTCCTCATGACCTCGAAGGCGCCCCCATCAGGCAGGGCAGAGGATCCCCGCTCTGAAGAGACGTGAACCCCTCCCGGCACCGAGAGGGATGGTTCCGAGTCCGATGCAGGAGCCGAGCTCACCTGCGCCGAGGCCCCAAGAGGGAGAACGGGGTCGGACAAGGGTCCGATGCCACTCGCCTCCTTGGAGCCAAAAGGGGGAGTCCCGGCACCCAGATCCCTCCAAGGACAGAACCAATGAAGAGATCGGAGCTGACAAAGGAGCCGAAAGGTGTGGTATCGGCTCCGACGTTTCCATGATTTGAGCCCCAACCAGCTCCGGCTCCGAACACAAACGGGGAGTCGGAGGAGGAACTGCTGAAGACACAGAGACAGCCACAGTCTATTGAGAAGGGCTGGTTAATATTTTGGCCAGGGCCTGCGATTTAAGGAGTCTACTGACCACCCTCTCCAAGTCATGATCGGATAGCCTGGAGGACCGAGAGGAGTGGGACCTATGGCTTCATTCAGACTGAAGCAATGGTGACCTTGGAGCCGAATGAACTGATTCTAGGGAAGGGGACCTAGAACGTTTTTGGCCCAAAGACGGTTCCGACACTAAAGTCTGAGCCGATTGAGGTCCAGAGATGTCGGTTCCAGTCGGAACCAAAGAGGAGGCAGAACTGGGAGCCAACAGCTTGGCGGGCTTTAAGGATTTCCCCGAATAAGGCTTCACCGGGGACCCCTCTGGCTTAAGTAAGCCTCTCAAAATAAGCTTGTTCCAACACTCCTGCAGGACTCTCGTGCTGAAAGCGTGAGAGACCGAGCAGGAGTCCTGCAGGTGTAGGGGACCCAAGCAATAAACACAAGAAGTGTGACCGTCTGTCAGAGACATCTTTTGACAGCACGAGTCACACTTCTTGAAGCCTGAAACTTTAGTATCCTTGGACATACTGGCAAGGGGATACCAAAGGGAGGATATTAAACTAGTGCTTAAACAAGGCACACAGAAACGCACACACACACACTAGTTAAACTAACAACAACAACAACAAGAATATCCACTAGTAAATATATACAAATATTACAAGACTAAATAACTGTAGCTACGAAAAGCTAAACACTACTCCTATCAGGTACAAAAAGGGTGGGGTTAGCCACTAAAGAGAAGAAATAGGGGGGGGGTAGAAACTCTCTATCAAAAAACGATTTTCCTGAGTGGGAAAAACTAGGGGATACGCACTCTAATTATACTAAAAGGGAAAGACTATCTATATAAAAGAGAAATACACAGGTAAAATTTAAGCTAATAATATAAAAAAGATTAATATGACCTGAGCTAGTAAAAGCGCAACCTCGTAGCTGAAGCGGCAAACGAGATCTGGGTATCTAGCGCCAAGCATTGTGGGATATGGGGAGGACACGAGCCAGTAAATAGCTCTCGACCTTTAGTAGATGGCCGAGTTGGAGCCGAGGATCGTCTCCGAACCCAACCAGCAAGAATGAAGGCGAGAGAGACAACTTAACATTTATATATTACCCCTAATAAGAATAACTGGAATCATAATTTGAGGGGACACATGCACAGGATAAAGCATTTAGGAATTGCCTCTGTTCATTAGTAGTACAAGGGGCTGTCCTGGAGTAAATAGGTTCACAGGTTCATAGGTAGGTACTAGGCTATCGGCCCAAGGGCCTACGTAAGCCTAGCCAACAAGGTTCCCTGGCTTACCCACCCAAGAAAGTTATTTTCCTGTGCCACTGTCGAGCAGAGGCACAGACGTGATCCCCGGGGTGTATTTCCTATTTCCCATCCACTCATCAAGATTTTTCTTGGAGAGTGCTAATGAAGAACTTTGCTTGACATAGATGGGTAGCCTGTTTCAGAGTATGGAAAGTCTCTGGGTCAAGAATCTATCCCTCCAGCATGTCCTGTTTATTGTGGTGACAAGGTGTAAGTCCCTAGAGCGTGAAGCTCAGAGGGATTGGGATTTCTTTAGGTGTAGCATATGTCCAACAGCTCTGGGTTTGACACAGCTTTATATGCTAGGCAGAGATCACCTGATATGCTACGGAGTAAAGCTGGAGTTTTCTGAGGCAGTCAGTGTAGGGCATTTGTCTGAAGCCAGTAATCCTCTTTGTGAGGTACTTCTGTGGCCTTTCCAGCTGCTGCAGATGTCTTGTGAGGTACATTCCAAAAGGGACGTTTTACTCTATAATGGGTCTAATGAGTGTCGAGTAGAGGGGAACAATGACCTCTTTTTTCCTGGATGAGAAGCATTTTATGATGAGGTGTGCCACGTAGAAGGACTTTGTGACTACTGTGGCGATGTGACTATCAAAGGAGAGACTACTGTCCACCTGGGTCCCAAGGTCTCTTATCACGCATTTGGTGTTAAGTAGATTGCTGCCTATGTGGTAGCTCATGGGTACAGAGTTTTTACCAAAGGGGATGACATTGCACTTTTTGGCATTGAGCTTGAGGCCATGGCTCTGACACCAGGCATCTGTCTCAGTGAGGCCCTTCTGTAGGATGTCCACATCATTTGGTGACTTGACTATGGTTCCTAGTTTGCAGTCATCTGCGAACTTTGTTAGCCAGAGGCCTTCTGTTTTAGCCTGTAATTCAGAGAAGTAGATACCAAACAGGAGAGGTCCCAGGACAGAACCCTGTGGTACTACATTTGTCACTGCTTTGAGGTCAGATTTGGAGTCTACAACTTTTACAGTGTGGGTTCTGTCAGTGAGCCAGTTGGCAACCCATCTTGTGATGTAGGGATTTATACCTAGTTTAGTGAGTTTAGCTATAATTCCAGAATGGGGGATGGTGTTGAAAGCCTTGGCGAGGGCAAGATAGGCTGTATGAACCACCTTACCCTCATCTACGGCTTTGGTGACTGCCTCAAAGAAGTCGATCAGGAGGCATGATCTGCCTTTCACAAACCCGAACTGGGTGGGAACCAGAGTTTGGAGGTTACCAATGTCTATGTTTATGAGTTCCATGCTGATACGTTCCATGGCCTTGCAGACCAGGCTCGTTAGGCTAATAGGTCGATAGTTCCCGGGATCAGTGGTGGCTCCCCCTTTGTGGAGTGGGATAACTGTTGCTGTGCGCCATTTAGTGAGCACAAAGCCTGATGTGAGACTATTATTGAACATGGTGCTTAAGTGGTGAGCCAGTTCGGTCTGAAGTTCGTGTAAAACGCAGACTGGGATGTTGTCCGGTCCCATGGATGCTGTGTTTTTGGCTTTAGAGAGTGCAGCTTTTACCTGCATAGTTGTGATTACAGGGACTCTGCATTCTTTCTGTACAGATATGGGCCTTTTATGGGGTGAGAGGGGGGTAAAGTTATCACTGAACCTAGCTGCCAGGATGTTGGCAATATCAGTTGGTTCTGAAATTTTCATGCCTTTGTGCTGTAACTCAGAGCAGATCTGGGTGTTGCCATCGAGATTCTTGACATAGCTATAAAATGCTTTGGGGTTGTATTTGGAATTAGTGATGATCTTGTTTTCGTAGCTAGTTTTGGAGGATCTTATAAGGGATCTCAGCTTATTACTGAGGCTGACCAGGGAGCTCCTCCACTCATGGGATTTTACTCTCTTTTGCAACAGTTTCTTCCTTCTGTTGTACAGTTTGTTTATGGCAGGGGACCACCAGATTGGCATCCTTTTTTGGAGGATAGCGTCTTGGTTCTGTTTGGGATAGCACAATTCATGCACTCGTGTAAGTGCTTATAGAGTGCATTTGTGTAGGATTCAGCAGTTTTAACTGTATTGTCCATCTGCATGGGTGTCATGAAGTTCAACACTTCTGTCTTAAAAAGCATTAAGTTGTTTTTTGAGAAATATTTTACTGTGGTTTCCTTAATGGGGGGTGGGGGCGGGATGTCGATATCAAGGGTGATTAGCTTATGGTTGGATCGGACCAACGAGGAGTTGACTTCAGGTGTGGAACACCGGTCACTCATGTTGGTAATGACTAGGTCTAGGATATTGTTGCCCCTGGTGGGGGTGTGGATAAGATGATCTAGGGCATTGGAGTTTAAGAATTCCAGAAAGCGTTGAGCTAAGGAGTTGGTACACGAGTAGTTTTCTCAGTTAATGGTGAGGTAGCTGAAGTTGCCCATTATTAGGGTGTTTGGTTGAACCCTAATATTTTCCAGTACATCAAGAAAAGAGGAGTGGGAATCCTGGGGTATGGTGGGGTATCTGTAACAAGCTACAATTCTGATTGCAGTTTTGCCCAGAGTTAGTTGCACTTGGATAAGATATGAGTTATAGCCTGGTAGTGCAGGGGTGCTCTCTGGAGCCTTGAACCAGGTCTCAGTCACTGCACAGATATCAGTGTTCTCCATTTTAAGGAATGCCTCGAGTGAGTGCATTCTGAGATTTAGACTTCTAGCATTGAGTCTCATTACCTTCAATTTTTGCTTGCCTGTTCCTGTTATGGTGGTGAATTTGTTATTTGAACCCTGCCTAAAAAAGACATTATAGGGGCAGCAAGAGCCTCAGCCAGTATCCAGAATCCCAGGGGCGACAGGTGCAGGCCATCTGTGGCAAAGCATCGTGGTCTGTCGACCATGTCATCCCAAACAGACAGATACTGGATCCCCTTAGAATGACACCAAAAGCTTAGCCAATTGTTGAAGTCAACCATTTTGTCCTTGTACTGCGGTATCATTCTGGGCGATGGCAGAATGCTACTCAGGGCTAGGGTCATACCTGCCTGGGCTACAAGATAGGAGAGCTCTTCCATGTCTCTTTTCATGTAGTCCAGGGAGGTAAGTCTCATGTCATTCACACCAACATGGACAATGACAGAGTCATATTTGTACTTGTTGTGGAGTGACCTGAGTGCGTGGGTTATGTGGCGGATCCTGGCACCCGACCGGCAGCTGGCAGTAACCTTCTCCTTGTTTAGCCTGGTAAGTGGGACATCAGTTTGCCTGACTATAGAGTCACCTACGACTAGTGTGTTGGGTACGATGTTTTGTCTTATTGGCTGTGGTTGAGTGGCACACACAGTCTGTGGGCTATGTGTCATTTGGGTTGTATTGGGGGATGGAGGTTGCTTGCGTTTCTGCTTTGGAGGTCTCTGTTGCTTAGACAGATTATTATTGAGAGTCTCCGCGAATGTTTTTGTGTTACTATGTGTGGATTTTGGTGGTGTAGATTTAGTGAGACTATGTGATGAGTGTGGTGTGGTGCAAATGTTTACCTTCTCTTCATGACTGTCAAGTTCATTCTTGGTTGGAGAGAACTTTACCTCCAGTTTGGCTAGATAAGTGCATCTCTCACAGGTTGTAATGTTGGGTGGTAGGAGGAGAGGGTTGTCTGTGTACATGAGGAAATTTCTACATTTCCTCAAGATGCCCAGATTCATCAGATAGACAGGACAGAACACTGGGAGCTGACCCTTGGACATGCCTGAATAAAAAACTATTTTCCTCTACATAAGTGAGGAAAGTGAGTACAAGAGCTGTTTAAGCCAGTGAGAAAAGTAAGTACAAAAACTGTTTTCCTCTAGGTAATTAGTAAGATTAAGTGCTATATTAATTAGTAGCTTATTCAGTGCTTACAAGTTCTGAACAAGTGCTGAGGATGAATAAGCAAATTTAAGTGCTAAAACTATGAATCAGTATCTGCACTAGACGAGTTACAGGACAGAAACAAGTGCAAATGCAGGCTTTCAAATCAGAAAGTTGAGAGAGATGGAAGATTGCCCAAATGGTCAATAACTATAACCTCTGGGCCAGAACCACTCCTTAAGTGGTAAACCGGTTACCTAGTGCTTACCACTCCCACTGATAAGCTAGAAGGCTTCCCTCCAACACAGAAAGGCTTGGGGGGCTCAGAAGCTTACATATGGTCCTGGATACAGCAAATGTGTATCTGGAACACTAGTTACAGGAAAGGTAGGAAACAGGCTTAAAGTTTTTTTTTTTTTTTTAAAGAAAAGTAGTAAAAACAGTAGTAAAAACAATTCACATGCAGTGCAAGCTAGCAAACTTGAGTATGTAGCAATATTAGACCAAACACAGTTTAAAAAATGCAATTAAATTAAAAAGAAATAAAAGCAAGTGCAGAAAGAGTTTATTAGGTAGAATGTGGTAAATAAAGACATTATGTACCTACCATAACGTTCCATGTTAGTTGCCTTCATCTCGCCTTCCTTCTTGCTGTTTGGGTTTGGAGCTGATCCTCGGCTCCGACTCGGCCATCTTCTATAGCTCGAGAGCTGTTTACTAACTCGAGGCTACCCCTTATCCCAGCATGCCCAGCGTCAGCTACCCAGATCTCGTTTGTGACAGAGCACACTAGACATAAGTAGATTAACCAGTTACTAAAAACTGGTTGTCCAATACATCTAAACAAGGAAAGAGTTATAAATTACCTGGCATGTGAAGAAATAAAAGATGCTCAGCCAGTGATAACAAAAGGGAACTCCTCACAATCCTCTAGGAAGGAGGGAGGGACGCAAGAAGAAAGGCGAGATGAAGACAACTAACATGGAACATTATGGTAGGTACATAACTTCTTTATGTTAAGTTGCCCATCTCACCTTCATTCTTGCTGTTTGGGACAGTGTCCCTAGTACCTAAAATCCTGGCTGGCTCATTGGAACAAACTCTTCAGAACAGTAGAACCAAAGGAAGCTCTGCTCCGGGAGACCATATCTACCTTGTAATGAGAGATAAAAGTGTGGGGGTTTGCCCAAGTGGCAGCTGCACAGATTGAGTCTATGGACAACCTAGACTGAAAAGCTACAGAGGTGGCTAATGCTCTAGTGGAATGACCTTTTGGTTTAGCTGGTAGCTCTTTATTTCCTAACTGATAAATAAAGGCAATAGTATCAGATAACCATCTGGATAAGGTCACTTTAGAAACTGGAAGGCCTTGTTTGTTGAAAGCATAAGAAATAAATAACTGGTGTGACTTTCTCAGTTCCTTAGTTCTATGGAGGTAAAAATGTAATTGTCTGTGTACATCCAATTGGAGGAGCTTGTATTCTGCCTTGTTGCTGTGATTAGGAAAGAAAACTCGGAGATCTACGGATTGATTTAAATTGTAGTCCGAGCAGACTTTAGGAATAAAGGATGGATTGGTCTTCAGAGAAACTCTGTCCTTGTGAAACACCAGGTAAGGAGGACGAACACATAGTGCTTGAAGTTCTGAGGCACTTCTAGCTGAAGTGTTAGCAACCAGAAAATGTGTCTTCCAAGAAAGAAATTTTAAAAAGCATGATGCTGCCGGTTCAAAGGGAGGCAAAATTAAGGAGGCTAAAACTAAACTGAGATCCCAAGGAGGGGGAGGATCTCTAACTGGGGGTCTAAGAAGAGATGTTCCTTTCATAATGGCTTTGCAGAGCTTATGAGACATTATGCTAGAATTAAACATACCGATATGAAAATTAGAAATGGCAGCTAGTTGTACTCTAATGGTAACGAAAGCTGTACCAGACTGAAAAAGTTGTGCTAGAAATTCAAGAATTTCATGGATTGGGGCTAAGAAAGGATCCAAATTTCTAGATTCTGCCCAGTAAGAAAACTGTTTCCATTTACTAGCATACGTTTTCCTCGTAGTAGACTTATGTGAGGAAACAATAATATCACGGACTGCTGGGGAGATATTGGAAAGCCTGGCTAAGGTTGGAAGTGGAGTAACCAAGCTGTGAGCTGGAGAGTTCGAAGGGATTGGTGCAACCCGCCTGACTGGTGAATCAGAAGATCTGGAACTGGGTCCAGAATACACGGTTGATCCAGAAGGTGGAGGTGTAGGAATGGGAACCATATTTGTCGAGGCCAATATGGGGCAATGAGGATCATTTTGCAACCCAATGATTTTGCTTTCTGTATGAGTCTTGGAATTAGGGGAAAAGCATAAAGGAGTCCCTGAGGCCAATCGTGGACTAGAGCATCTCTGGGTATATGACCTGGAAGATGAAGTAGGGAGAAGTAGCTGCTGCATTTGTTGTTGAGAGGAGTGGCAAATAGGTCGCAGCAAGGCTGTCCCCATTTGCGGAAGATAAGATCCGCAACTTCCTGATTCAGAGACCACTCGTGAGGCATGAGGATAGCTCTGCTGAGCCTGTCCACTATAACGTTGGATTTCCCAGGGATGTGCATTGCTATCAGAAAACGTTGGGAGGAAATCGCCCATTGCCACAGTCTGATTGCTTCTGGACACAAGGGGTAAGACCTGGTCCCACCCTGTTTGTTGATGTACCGCACCACTGACATGTGTCCGTTTGGATTGCTATGGTCTCGGAAGGAAGAGAGTCTTGAAGGGCTTGTAATGCTAGGAGAACTGCTCTCATTTCTAGGACATTGATATGCAGATGGTACTCGTGAGGTTGTCAAGTGCCCTGGACTGTCCTGCCTAGATAATGCCCCCCCCCCACCCTATCAGGGAGGAGTCCGTGGTCACTGTGGCTACCGGAGGGGGTTGTATGAAAGGTCTGCCCTGAATTACTAGTGGGGAGACCATCCACCAAGAAAGGTGCCTTTTGCATGTTTCTGTGATCAGGATCATGTGAGACATGGGTAGTTCCTGGAAAGACCACGGCGTAAAAAGAAGCCACTGAAGGATTCTCATGTGGAAACACGCTAATGGGACAAGAAGAATGGCAGCTGCCATGGAGCCTAGAGCTTGGAGGACATGTCTGACTTGAACCCTTTTGCTCTGCATTAGAATTAACACTTGTTGACGAATAGTGGAAACTCTTTCCTGTGGTAATCTTGCAAACATTTCTTTTGTGTTTAATTCTGCTCCTATTTATGTGATAGACTGACAGGGAAATAAGGCAGATTTTTTGAAATTTACTGCAATGACTAGTTGAGTGCATGATGCGACTGTATAATCCCATGCCTCTAAGCGTTGACGCCTGGTGGTAGCAGTCAGGAGCCAGTCGTCTAGATAGGGAAACACCTGGACTCCTTGACATCTCAGGTGAGCCGTGACTACTGCTATACACTTGGTGAACACCCTGGGGGCTGAGGTGAGACCAAAGGGCAGAGCTCTGAACTGGTAATGACTGGCCCCTACCCGGAAGCGAAGAAATCTCCTGGAGCGTCTGTCCATCTTGATATGGTAGTACACGTCCTGAAGATCTATAGAGCACATCCAATTGTCCTGACCCAGAAAAGGGAAAATGGACTGCAGTGTCACCATCCGAAACTTTTCTTTTTGTACAGATTTGTTCAGTCTGCTGAGATCCAGTATTGGTCTCCAGTCCCCTGTCTTTTTTGGTACTAAAAAGAATCTTGAGTAAGTTCTGGATCCTAGTTGGTCTGCAGGGACTTCTTGAATGGCTCTTTTTTCTAGCAGTCTTGAAACTTCTGTGACTGCTTGATCCCTTAGATTGGGTGGGACATCAGGGATGGGCTTTTTTGATTCTATTGGCGATTGATGGAAGGGAATTTTGTAACCTCCGGATATGATGGATAGCACCCATCTGTCTCTTGTTATATTTTGCCAGTCTTTTGGATACAGCGAAAGTCTTCCCCCGACTGCTCCAGAGGTGAGCAGTCGGGCAACCCTTCAGGGATGCTGGAAGGGTTTGGCAGAGAAGATTTCTCTGTCACCCTGGTTCTGCAATCCCCCTCTGCCACGAGGGTGGCGTCTGTTGTTGTTGTTTCTCCCTCTGCCCCTGAGGAAAAAAATCACCACGTGTGCCAGGCAAGGGTCCCTGTGATTTTCGGAACCACACATTTCCGCTCTTCTGACCCTTGGGATAAGGTCTGAAAGGAGTGGAAAAATGGACTCCCACGGCAGAGAGAGTCTTGCCTTCCTGCTCACACCTGGTCAATGTGTCTTTCACCTGAGGCCCAAAGAGAAAGGAGCCATCAAAGGAAGTATTGGTGAAGGCCGCTCAAAAGGGTTCCACAAACTGACACAGCCGCATCCAAGCATGTCTCCTGACAGCCACATCTGTCCCTGCGGCTCTGCTCGCTCCATCGGCTGCATAGGAAATCAGCCTCATGGAGGAGTTGACTATGGAATTAAGAGTCGCAAGCTGAGAAGCTACTTTAGCTGATGCTACCTCAGCTGTAGGATCTTGAAGGGTATCTCCAAGCTTTTTCAGGAGATCCCTTTGAAGATGTATAAAATGGCACAGATAATTCAGGGACCTCATTGAAAAGGTCACTGAAGCAAACATTTGATTTTCATATCTGTCCATCGTCTGAGACTCTTTGTTCGGAGGATGAACAGATGAAGAGGTTTCTGCTAACTCTTTCTTGGTGGCCGCTGCTACCACCATGACATCAACAGGCACCCCTTTGGAGAGGAATTGCTTGTCCTGGGGGGGGGGGGGCTGTAATAAATTTGTTTGGTCTCCTCGGAGAAGGTTCCACAGAATCTGGAGCTGACCAAGCCTTTTGAGCCACTACAGACATGAGTGGATCGAAAGAAGGAGATACCCAGGAGGTGGAAGGTCGGGAACCGAGTGCGTCCAGGTATACGGACTCATCCTCGGTAGGGGCTAGAGAAGTCCAGTCCCTCCTCTTTCTAAGCATTTCAAGGATGTCCAAAAAGGAAACATCTTCAGAGGGAGACCTTGGGGACCCTTCCAGTTCATCCATGTCTGTATCTGAAGTGACAGACTCAGGGGAGTCTATGTGCTTCCTCTTGCACTTCTTCTTCTGGGGAGGCTCCTCCGAGTGATCAGGGAAGGCTTCGGAAGAAGAGGGATCACCCAATGGGGTGTCCTGGGGCATAGGTTCCCTACACTTGGGGTCTGAAGGAGGAGTAAAGGTTGGAACAGACACCAAGGGGGGGGAGGAGCTGATGGAGCTGGCAGTAGAGCTGTTTCAGGGGACAGCACACACCGCATGACCTCGAAGGTGTCCCGACCTCTAGGCAGAGAAAGCTCTGGCTCCGAAGAAACAGGAGTCTTTCTCCGCATCGAGGGTGATGGCTCCGAGGCCGATGTTGGAGCCGAGCTCACCTGCGCCGAAGCTCCGAGGAGGAGAACAGGGTCGGACAAGGGTCCGATGCCATTCCCCCCTCAGATCCAACGAGAGAGCCTCAGCACCCAGATCCCTCGATAGAAGGTACAATCAAGGTAATCAGAGCTGACGGAACCGAAGGAGAGATAATGATTGGCGCCGATGGTTCTACTACCTGCAGATCAATGGTCTCTGGCTCCGAGCTAAATGTAGTCAGACGAGGAACAGAAATAGAGGTGGTTGGAGCCGATTCCTGTTGAGGTAGGCTGGACAGAGATTTTGCCAGTGCCTGTGACTTAAGCAACCTACTTACTACTCTCTCCACATCATGATCCGATAATCTAGAGGATCAAGAGGAGTGGGAAGAATGATGGCTACGTTCACTCTGTAACAAAAGTGACTGAAGTGCCGAGTGGATGGACTCCAAGGACAGAGACTTCAGTCTTTTATGGCTCTGAGATGGCTCCGAAATAGCAGAAGGAGCTGACGGAGTTGTCTTGTTGGTGCCAGCCGGCACCGACATACTTGATTGGTCAAGTAAAGGAGTTGGCTCCAAAGGTGGAGCCGACGGCTTGACAGACTTAGGGGATTTCGCTGGCTGAGTACTTTTAGCAGGAGAATCCTGAGGCTTCAATAATCCCCGATGGATTAATTTGTTTTTGTGCTCCTGCAGGACCCTTGGACTAAACGCGTGACATATAGAACAGGAGTCCTGCAGGTGAACAGCGCCCAAACAATATACACAACTAGTGTGCCCATCTGTCAGAGGCATTTTCTGACAGCATGACTCACACTTTTTGAAGCCAGATACCTTGGTATCTTTAGACATTATAGTAACAACCACAACAACAATAATAAGAAGCTATACTACAAAAAACAAGAAACAAATAGACTTTTTTTTTTTTTTTTTTTACAGTTAAGGAACAGAAGGAAAGCCTCTAATTTAAATGGCTATCCGGGGTGGGGGTACTCTCTAATTTAAACGAGTTCAAGGGAACAGAAGGCCTGCGAGTTATGGAGCAACAGCCAACAAAGCTAAAATACACAAGAATACAATAAGGGATAAAGGAATATTATCTAGACAAAACATATCAAATACTTGACAAACTTTCAAGAATAAACAACAATATATTAATAGAAAAAAAGTACAGTTTTGTACCTACCATAAATGTAGATGTTCGAAGATCCACATTGCTGCAGTCCTTACACTTGGGTAGTCCGCTGTCCTCGGTCGGCCCGAATATCAAAGTATAAGGCTGACGTCGGTCAAGGCGCATTTGACTGACATCAGGACGTCAGGGTACAAATGCGCATGACCGACGTCATATCCTCAGTCTTTTCTTGCCCCAGATGTCAGAAGACCCTAAAAATAAAGGTCAAAACCAAAAGACAGCAAAACAAACAACCAAGCACCCTTGCCCTAATTATATGTACAAAATATACACTATATACACAATATTTACAACTCAACCCACACAACCACCTCTAACTACAGAGGGAAGGAGGAGGGTAATTGGACTGCAGCAATGTGGATCTTGAACATCTACATTTATGGTAGGTACAAAACTGTACTATGTTCTTCATCTCACATTGCTGCAGTCCTTACACTTGGGTAGAATCCCAAAGCAGAGGTCTGGGAGGATGGCCAAACTATAAGGAAGCAGGAGCTGCCAAAATGCCCTGCAAAACAGCAGTGGCAAAACCAGCCCTGGATTTAGAGTAAAGTGGCAGGTGATAATGCCTAGAGAAAGTATGCACTGAACTCCAAGTAGCTGCCTCCAAAATATCCTTGGTTGCCACCCCTCAAAAAGCTGTCAGTGGCAGTAGCTCTAGTGGAATGAGGCCTAATCCCAGCTGGAATCTCCTTGCCATGATGGGAATAACAGAAAGCAATGCAAAACCCAATCCACTTAGAAATAGTTTGTTTTGACACAGGCTTGCCCTGAGAACTCAAAGCAAAAGAAACAAATAACTGCTGAGACTGCCTGAACCCTTTAGTTCTGTCCAAATAATATCGCAACTGCCTGTGTACATCTAAAGTGTGCAAAATCTTTTCCCCTTTATTTTGGGGATTTGCATAAAAAGTAGGCAAATGAATAGTTTGGTTTAAAGCCACACTAGAAACCACCTTAGGCATAAAGGAAGGATTAGTACGTAAAGATACCCTATCCTTATGGAAAATCAAGAAAGGCTCAACCGCCATAAGGGCCTGCAATTCAGAAACCCTTCTTGCAGAGGTAATGGCCAACAAAAAAGCAGTCTTTCATGATAAATATTTCAACTCAGAAGTAGCTGCAGGCTCAAAAGGTTGTAGAGTGAGTTTCTCCAACACAAAATTGAGATCCCAAGCAGGAGTAGGAGCTCTACGTGGGGGTCTTATATTCTTTGCCCCTCTAAGAAATTGCTTGAACAAAGGATGAGAAAACAATGGTGGGTCACAATCATAGTGAGCCGAAATTGCTGCAGCATGAACCTTAATAGAAGAGAAAGACAAACCTTTGTCCAGTAATTCAGTAAGATATTGAAGAGCCACACTCAAATTAGGCTCAGAAACATCAAAATCTTTTGCTGCACTCCAAAATAAAAATCTCTTCCATTTATCTGCATACACTTTCCTTGTACTAGGCCTTCTAGCTTCCAGAATAACATTCAAAACTTGCTGAGGAAGTGGAGGCCCACTATGGTTCAAAACAGAATATGCCGGGCTGTTAGGTGCAGAGAGTGAAGCTTGACATTGAGCAAATGGCTGTCCTCCTGTGACAACAGGTGTGGAATCGAAGGCAAAGGCCATGGAGGCTTCCGTACCAGACTTCTCAGTAATGGGTACCAGTGCTGTCGAGGCCAATCTGGAGCTATTAAAATCATCCTTGGCTTGTCCTGTCTGACCTTTAGAAGTACCTTTGGGAGGAGAGGCAGAGGTGGAAAGGCATACACATGAAGATTGCTCCAATTGAAAGAAAGAGCATCCACTCTCCAAGCTGTGGGATGAAACCTTTTTGTGCAAAACTTTGGCAGCTGGTGGTTTAGTGGAGAAGCGAACAGATCTATGTCTGGAGTTCCCCATGACACTGTCAATTTCTGAAATACATGAGGATCCAATTTCCACTCGTGGGGATCCATAATGCGTCTGCTCAACACATCTGCTAAGGAGTTCTGTGCTCCTGGCAGAAACCTTGCCTGAAGATTAAGCTGTAAACTGAGAGCAGTCTCCCACAAAATCATTGCTTGCCTGCATAAAGGATAAGAATGCGTTCCCCCTTGCTTGTTGATGTACCACATGACAGTTGTGCTGTCTGTTAGAATCAACACCTGCCCTGGAAGAAGTAAATCCTTGAAAGCTATTAATGCAAACTGGACTGCTAACATCTCCTTCAGGTTGATATGTAGATGTTGTAGTCTGGCAGGCCACTTGTCCTGTATCCACTTTCCATTTAGATGAGCTCCCCAAGCTTTGTCTGAGGCATCTGTCGTTAAAATCTGACTCGCCTCTGGCCGGGTCACAGAGAGTCCCTTGTTTAGGTGACATTCCTGAGCCCACCACAAAAATTCCTTTTGAATGTAAGGTATTATTTGAATGACAGTGTCCAGATCCTGGCAGTGCTGTGTCCATACATTTTTGAGATACCATTGCAGCTTCCTCATATGCAGTTTGGCATTGGGAAGCACCAGAATACAAGATGCCATGAACCCTAAGGCTTGAAGGACTGTCCTTGCAGTCAGCCCGGACTGATGAGATAGTTGATGGAAGTAAAGGGAAAGACTCTTTTGTTTGTCCGGGGTTAAAAAGGCCATCTGGGATGCTGTATTCAGTCTCACACCCAGAAAGCACATGTCTTGAGAGGGTACTAGACTGGACTTTATTTCGTTCACAGAATACCCCAGGCATCTTAGCACTGCTATCACATATTCCAAATGATGAAGAAGCTCTTCCCTTCCTTGAGCCAGAATCAGGCAGTCGTCCAAATAAGGATAGATCTGTATTCCTTTTAGCCTGAAGAAAGCTATCACTGGAGCCAGAACTTTCGTGAACACTCTGGGCGCAGTAGATAAGCCAAAGGGCAATGCAGAGAACTGATAGTGAGAAGTCCCAGCTCGAAAACGCAGATACTTCCTGCAACTTAGTCTGATAGGAACATGAAGGTAAGCCTCCTTGAGATAGTACAGTTTTGTACCTACCATAAATGTAGATTTCCGAACTGGATAGCATCTGCAGTCATAACAACTGGGTTGTCCTGTCGTCAGGCAGCCCTTCGGTCGGCCGGATTCCAAAGTCCGGGTCCGGCTTCGGCTGATGTCGCACTTCACCCGACGTCATCTCTGTTGGTCTTCGGGTATAAAGGCATCAGCCGACGCCATTTTCCTCAGTGTTTCTTGCCCCAGATGCCAGTTGCCCTCTTGGAAGGCTAAATTTTGGGTAAATGCCAATGTTTCCAAAAAGAGAGAAGGCAAACACAAAAAATAAGCATGTATGTACATATATACAAACAAATACACCATAAGAGACTCCCCCCCGCCAGCTAGCTATTAGGAGGGTAAATACCCTAGGAGTACCACAGAGGGGAAGGAGGGAAGGTAATCCTGACTGCAGATGCTATCCAGTTCGGACATCTACATTTATGGTAGGTACAAAACTGTACTATGTCCTTCATGGATGCATCTGCAGTCATAACAACTGGGTAGAATACCATAGCCAACTAGGGCCGGAGGAAGAATAGATTATGGTGTGGATAGGATCCCTTGCAGTACAGCAGTGGCAAACCCTGCTCGGGATCTGGAATACAGAGGTAAATTATAATGCTTGGCAAATGTATGCACGGAGGTCCAAGTAGCCGCCTCAATAATGTCCTTGGTTGCCACTTCTCGTAAGAAGGCTGTGGTAGTGGCTGTTGCCCTTGTCGAATGAGGCCTTATGTTCTGTGGAATTGGTTTTCCATGAAAGGAGTAACAGAATCGTATGCAATTTCCTATCCATTTGGAGATTGTCTGTTTGGAAATCGCTTTTCCTTCCCTTCCTGTTGCATAGCCTACAAACAGCTGGTCAGTTTTTCTGTTACTTTTTGTTCTGTCCAGGTAGTAGCGTAGCTGTCTATGTACATCCAAGGTATGCAGCATTCTTTGCCTCTGTTTTGTGGGTTTGGGAAGAAGGTAGGTAGGTGGATTGCCTGGTTTAAAGACACTCTGGATACCACCTTAGGCATAAATGTAGGATTAGTCCTCATGGACACTCTATCTTGGTGGAAGATTAGGAAGGGTTGTACTGCCATTAGGGCCTGAAGTTCAGAAACCCATCTTGCTGAGGTTATTGCCAGTAGGAAAGCAGTTTTCCACGATAGATGCTGCAGGTCTGCTGTTGCTGCTGGTTCAAAAGGTGCGAGTGTCAACTTTTCCAGCACAAAGTTCAAATCCCAAGCTGGCAATGGTGGTTTCCTAGGAGGTTTTACATTCTTGATCCCTCTGAGGAACTGCCTGAGTAAAGGATGTGAAAAGACAGGTGGATCAAAGCTGTATTCTGCTGAAATAGCTGATGCATGTATCTTGATGGAGGAATAGGACAGGCCTGTACGTAGAAGCTCTGCCAAATACTCCAGGATGTTAGCAATGTCTATATTGGACACATCTTTTCCTCTTTCAGCACTCCAAATGACAAACCTTTTCCATTTTCCTGCATAGTTCCTTCTTGTTGAAGGTCTGCGGGCTTCAAGGATAATGTCTTTAACCTTTTGGGAAAGCTCTGGATTAGTTGCTGCTATGTGATATTCCATGCAGTCAGTTGCAAAGTTTTTAGGTTTGGATGCATGATGCTGTAGTTGTTCTGGGTTAACATCAAAGGCATCAGGGGTATTGGCCATATTTTGTCCCGAGACATGCTCCTCAGCAATGGGTACCAGTGTTGTCTTGGCCAGTTTGGAGCTATCAGGGTTATCCTTGGGTGTTCCTCCTTGATTTTTAGTAATACCTTGTGTATCAAGGGAAGAGGTGGGAATGCATATGCTGTCAGGCCTTTCCAGCTGAAGGAGAGCGAGTCCACTTTCCATGCAAGTGGGTGGAACGTCCTTGTGCAGAATTTTTTGAGCTGGTGATTGAGAGGGGAAGCGAATAGATCTATCTGTGGCATTCCCCATTTCTTTGAGATGGCCTTGAAGATGTCCGGGTGTAGCATCCATTCGTGAGCATCCGAGGTGGTTCTGCTTAACATGTCTGCTAGAGTATTCTCCTTTCCTGGTACGAACATTGCCTGTAACTGGATGTTGTAGCTGAGCGCCAGGTTCCAAAGGTCCAAAGTCATTCTGCATAGGGGTATGAATGAGTGCCTCCCTGTTTGTTGATGTACCACATGACTGTGGTGTTGTCTGTCCTTATCATCAAATGTCCTGCTTTGAGGAATGGTCTGAATTTTTGGATTGCCAGCTTTACTGCCAGCATTTCTTTTAGGTTGATGTGCAAATGGAGCTGGTCCTGTGTCCACAATCCTTGTACGCATTTGTCCAGCATGTGAGCCCCCCATCCTAGGTCTGAGGCGTCTGTTGTGATGGTTTGGCTTGCTTGATAGTTGTAGAAAGGTAGGCCTGGATTTGACTGGCATGCTTGAGCCCACCATAGGAACTCCTGTTTTAGGCATGGGATTAGAGGAATTTCTGCTTCTAGGCTGTGCCTGTGTTGGGACCATAAATTCTTTAGGTACCACTGTAGTTTTCTCATATGTAGTCTGGCATGTGGAACCAAGATTATGCAGGATGCCATGAAGCCCAAGGCCTGTAGAACTTTTCTTGCTGTTAGCTTGTTCTGTTTTGTTAGTGCCAAGAAGTAAAGAGGGAGTTCTTTTGTTTTTCTGCAGTTAGGAATGCCATTTGTTTTACTGTGTCCAATTCCGCCCAAGAATGTCCTTGTTTGGGATGGTATCAGCCTTGACTTTTGTAAATTGACTGTGTATCCCAGTGCTTGTAGCAAGTAAATGACCCTTTGTAAATCTGTTGTCAGCTTGCTTTTGTTGTCCCCTGTAGCAGACAGTCGTCCAGGTATGGATAAATTTGGATTCCTGTAGTCTGCAGTGAGCGATTACTGATGCCAGGCATTTTGTGAATACTCTGGGCGCAGTAGATAAGCCAAAGGGCAATGCTGAGAATTGATAGTGCTCTGATCCTGCAAGAAATCTGAGGTATCTTCTGCAAATTGGTCGTATGGGGACGTGCAGGTATGCCTCCTTGAGATCTAGAGTTACCAGCCAGCACTCCTTGCCCAGCATGGGAAGAAGTTGCTGGAGGGTCAGCATTTTGAATTTTGGGACAATGATGAATGTATTTAAGATGGACAGGTCGAGAATAGGTCTCCAGCTTTTTTCCTTTCTTGGAACTAGGAATAGTCTGGAGTAGAATCCTTTGCCTTGTTCTGTAATTGGCACTTTTTCCACAGCTCTCATCTTTGTTAGTTGCATTATCTGCTGTAGAGCTTCTGTTTTTTGATTTGGAGGCAGGTTTGGCATTCCTCTTTTGACTGGTAAAGTGTGGAAGTGGAACCGGTATCCTTGGTCTATGGTTTGCAGAATCCACTTGTCTTTTGTGATATAGTGCCAGTTTTTTGAAAATAAGGTTAATTTTCCGCCTAATGGTGCTGCTATTTGTTCCCTGGTAGGCGGAGTTAGAATCAAGTCACTGTGCTGTTGTAGTGGCAGTGGCTGTGTCTGTGCCTCTGTTATTACCTTGCTACTGTCGTCCTCTGTAGGCACCCCCTCTGGATTGATTTCTGCCTCTGGGGCGGCTATTCCTGCCCCTTTGGGATCTTGTGGAGTCAGGAAAGGACCAGTTTTTGGCAGGCCAGTTCCTGCTAAACCTTGGGGGTTGAACCTGCAAGAAATCTTTAACTGTTTGTACAGATTTTGCCTTTTCTTCCATTTTCTTCATTACCTGCTGGGCAGGTGTACCAAACAAACTGGCCTTATCCATAGGTGCATCTAATAACTTAGCTTTAACCTGATCCGGTAAGACCTGTTCCTTCAGCCATGCATGTCTTCTTATCACTGTGCCAGTCATGGCTGATCTAAATGAAGCCTCCAGTGCATCATAGCCACATTTTAAGGAATGGTTACTAACCTGTTGTATGTTATTTACCATTTCCTAATATATATTTCTTATCTATAGAGTCATCAGAGGATAGCTTTTTAGTTAACTGATCAAGCATAAACTCTTGGTATTGTATCATGTGAAACTGACAATTTAAAGCTCTAGCTGAGAGAGTAGCAGAGGTGTAAACCTTTTTGCCCCATCTGTCTAAAGACCTGGCTTCCCTTTGAGAAGGAATAGGGGGTTTTGCTGTGGTCGAGGCTGCTGCCTTAGGCCCCTGGGATATGGTTTCGGGGTCTGCAAGTGGGGCCTTGTATAAGTGGTGATGAGTGTCTGGAACCCTGTAAAATCTGTCTGGTTTGACAGGGGCTGGAGGTAAGGAATCTGGTGCAGTGCAGACATCATTAAATGCATCGTCCACAACAGAGAGGACAGGAGGTATAGCTAAAGGCCTGTGTTGTGGTAGGTGCAGAAAAGTCCTAAGTCTTTTTCTGGAATCTGAGAAATCCTGTTCCTGCCATTGGAATTGTTCTCGCATGGCATGTAAGGTTTCCCCAAAGGAGAATTCTTCTGGTGGAGAAGCAGCTGGAATGGATTCTTCAGCATCTGAGTCTTCATAATTGGAGAAATGAGCCTCTGGCTGGTCTGTAATATCAGAGTCCTCCGCGGAATCATCAGAGGACACAGGCTCGGGGGGCTCTGCTCTAGGTCTCTTTTCTGGGGCTGAGAGGCCCTGTCTGGGTGAGATTGAGATCCCCTAATTAAGGATATTAAATCCTCTGCCAGAGTAAGCATTTGTGAACTAGAAGTGGGCCTAGTAGAGGGGGGCTTAACAGGCACTGTTTTAGTAGATTTGGCTGCTTTAGCCCTGGCAAAGGCCTTAATAGACATGGCTGCAGGAGGCCTAGCAGCACCACGTGCTGGGGTAGAGACATCCAAAGGGATGGTGTCTGATAAGTCACTAGTAACCACTGGAGGTAAGATTTCTGAGGCCGTTTCAAGTAAGGTAGCAGGAGCCTCAGTAGTAGCCATTGATTCAGCTGTGCTTTGATCAGTTTTCTCAGTTTCAGCCGAAACCGAGACACTCGCGGTTTGCTTAACCATGGTTTCAGCCGAAACCGCGGACCGCGAGTGTCGGTCTTTTTCTTTGCGTTTTTTAACAATCTGGGAAGTCGGAGGATCCGACGGCATAATGTACGCAAAATCTGAGCCGAAAAACTGTTCAGCAAACTCCGACCGACGCCTAAGCGTTCGTCGGTTGAATGAGGCACAGGCTGAACAGGCTGCTACGTCGTGGTCTGGGCCTAAACAAGGCAAACAGTAAGAGTGGAAATCTTTATGAGGTATTTGTTTCCCACAAGTTAAACAGTTATTGACTTTTTCTGACATCGGCTGAGGCAAGAAAGAGTCCCCAACGGGGTACTTAGCTTTTAGAAGTCTTCGAAGTAGTAATCTCTGGATCTGACCGACCGGCACTTGCGAACAGCTTCTGCTTCGGCCACGCGGCAAGAAAGACTGGGGAAAATGGCGTCGGCTGATGCCTTTATACCCGAAGACCAACAGAGATGACGTCGGGTGAAGTGCGACATCAGCCGAAGCCGGACCCGGACTTTGGAATCCGGCCGACCGAAGGGCTGCCTGACGACAGGACAACCCAGTTGTTATGACTGCAGATGCATCCATGAAGGACATCCAAAGTTACCATCCAATGATCCTTGCCCAGCAGAGGTAAAAGCTGCTGTAACGTCAACATTTTGAACTTGGGAATGTCCAGATAAGTGTTGAGGATAGATAAATCCAAAATTGGTCTCCACGTGTTTCCCCTTCTTTGGTACTAGGAACAGGCGAGAATAAAATCCTAGGCCCACTTCTGGCATAGGGACTGGCTGTATGGCCCCTATTTGGAGTAACAGAGAAACTTGCTTGTGAGCCTCTATTCTTTGTTGAGGAGGAACGTCTGGCATGCCTTTGAAAGGAGGCAAGGTATGGAAATAAAACCTGTAACCGTGGTGTATGATATCCAATACCCATCTGTCTTGGGTAATTAAACTCCAATTTTCTTTGAAAAGTGCCAACCTTCCTCCCAAAGGTGCTGCCAGACGAGAAGGCTCTGGCAGCTGAAAAGGTAGGTCATTGGGTCTGTTTACGAAAGGACTGACCCCTGCCCTCACCAAGACTGTGCAGGAGAACTCCCTGTTCTAGGCCTGAAAGAGCCCTGAGCTCTGCCCTACCACGTCTAGATCTACCCTAGACTGGGAATCATAAGAAGGATACGTCCACCCCTTAGTAGGCCAATTTCTACTAAACTTAGGAGGCTGGACCTGCAAAAAATCTTTAACAGTCTGCATAGACTTAGCCTTGTCTTCCATTTTCTTTAAAACTGCCTCAACAGGAGAACCAAACAACACGTCAGATTGTAAAGGAGCATCTAAAATCCTCGTTTTAACATGGTCAGATAAATTTTGATCCCTCAGCCAGGCGTGCCTGCGAAGAACTGACCCAGTGGCAGCCACCCTAGACGAGGCCTGTACAGCATCAAAACCACATTGCAAAGAATGCTTACCCACCTGTTCAGAAACATGTACTAAATCTTGCAACTCTTTACAATCAATACCTTCTGCCAGAGCATCAACCTTAGACTTCAATTGTGAAAGAAGATAGTTCTGGTATTTCAACATGTGAAACTGGCAATTCAAAGCCCTCATAGCAAGAGTGGAAGAAGTATAAACTTTCTTTCCCCATCTATCCAAGGCCCTGGCCTCTTTGTCTGCAGGAACCGGATTCTTTACAACAGAAGCCTTAACACCTTTAGGCCCCTGGCTAACAGTTTCTGGGTCTGCCCTAGGACTCTTAAAAGATACTTATGAGCTTCAGGCACCCTGTAATACCTATCCGGTTTAACAGGAGCAGGAGGCAAAGAATCAGGATTAAGAGAAGCCTCTGTAAAACATCTTCCACTACATCCAAAACAGGAGGTATAGCCAAAGGCCTATGCTGGGGTAAAACAAAATTCCCTAAGCCTTTTCCTGGAATCAGAGAAGTCCTGACCTTCCCACTTAAAATGCTCCCTCATGGAATGAAGAGTTTCTGAAAAGAAAAATCCTCAGGAGGAGAAGCAGAAGGAGTAGAATCATCCACATCAGAATCAGAATAAGGAGAGTACTCCTGCAAGTCTTCAGCCGAAGACTCAAACATCTGAAGCCTGCTCAAAACTCCCTAGCTCAGGCTCCACCCTAGGTCTCTTATCAGGAGGGGGCATAGAACCCCTAATCAAAGTAATCAAATCTTCTGCCATTTTAAGCATATGCTTCTTGGGCACAGTTCCTGAAGAACTAGGGGTAACACCAACTGAAGCTAAACCTGGCCTGCCCCTGGGAGAAGCCTTGGAAACAGAAGGAGAGGGCCTAACCACCCTAGGCAGGGAGGGGAGTATAGTAACCTGAGAAGCCCCATCAGCCTGGCCTGCCTCCTGAGGCCACATCCTGCAATAACAAAGTCTCTCTCTGGGATCCCAAAGAAACCTCCGGTGGAACCACCGGCTCCACCGACGCCTCTAAAGAACCGGCGTCCGGTACTGACGGTTCCTCTAGCCTAGGTTTAACAGCTTTGTCCTTGCGCTTCTTCGAAGAAGCGGGCGTCGGAGCATCCGACGGCATTTTATAATTGCACCGCTTCCCGAAGACTAACCTGGCACAATCTAATCTTCTCTTAATAGTGCGCTTATTGAATCTAGCACAAGAGCGACACCCAACAACGTCGTGCTCAGGCCCTAAACAAGGAATACACAAAGTATGGTAGTCTCTATGCGGTATCTGTTTCCCACAAGAAATACAATTATTCACTTTTTCTGACATCCGGTAAACCACTGAGGCAAGAAAAACTAAAATATTCCCCAACGGGGTACTTAGCCAACTTTGATTCGGTCTGAAACTCCGAAATCGAACAATTTCAGAACGCCAACCGGCACTTGCAACGCTGCTTCTGCATCGGACCATGCGGCAAAAAAGACTGAGGATATGACGTCGGTCATGCGCATTTGTACCCTGACGTCCTGATGTCAGTCAAATGCGCCTTGACCGACGTCAGCCTTATACTTTGATATTCGGGCCGACCGAGGACAGCGGACTACCCAAGTGTAAGGACTGCAGCAATGTGAGATGAAGAACATCTATACTAAGCCTGAGCCAGTAAGGAAGCAACCTTGCAGCTGAAGCGGCAAATGAGATCTGGGTAGCTGACACTGGGCATGCTAGGATAAGGGGTAGCCTCGAGCCAGTAAACAGCTCTCGAGCTATAGAAGATGGCCGAGTCAGTGCCGAGGATTGGCTCCGAACCCTAACAGCAAGAACGAAGGCGAGATGGACAACTTAACATCTTCTGTTTCCCATCCACAGATCCAAGCTGCATTTGAATATGGACAAGGATGAACTTTGTTTTATGTGGATGAGCAGAGTATGTTCCAGAGCAGCAGTATCCACTGTGAGATATACTTCTCTCGCTGTACCATTATCTTGATGTTGCAGAAAATGTTTATATTCCTAGAGTACTTCTGAGGCTGTTTGACTTGCTGCTGTGCAGTAAATCCATCAGTACTGGCTCATAGTATGCTCTGTATTCCAGACACAGGTTCCCTATTAGCAATCTGTAGGACACCAGGTATAGTGATAGGACTTTGAGTTGGTCCACGCAAGACATGTTGTTTAGGTCTTGTATCCTTTTAGTGAGGTACCTCTGTGGGCATTCCATTTGTTGTATATGTCTGGACAGATGCATGCCAAAGGTGCCATTGTATTCAAAGATTGGCCTAATGTGGGGCAATGATATCCCTAGCTCTAGACACAATCCCTTCGTTTATAAACTGCACAATATAGAATAATTTTCCTGCAATAATGGACACATGCTGGTCAAAAGTTAGGTCACAGTCCACATAAGTTCTCAAATCCTGAACAACTGGGTTAACTCTCAGGGATGTACTTTTAATGTGATAGTTCCCTCAGATAGATGCTTCCCAAAGGATATAATAATGCATTTTTTAGCATTTCATTTCAGTCCATGATTTTGGCACTAAATATTTATTTGGGACAAGCCTTCTTGCAGAAGGAAACTCCACTTCTGTATAAGGAAGTGGAAAACACAGCCAAGCATGCAACTGTTGTGGAAATCCTGTGACGCAGCAGAGAGAGAGTACTACATTGAAGATTGAACTGGAGAATGAAAATGCAATGTTGAGTCCTAAGCTGGAAAAGAAAACATAAGATAGCAGAAAATTTGTGATGCAATAAACACCTGCAAAACAAATTAAGAGGTCAAGCAATGAAAACTGTCAACAGATTAAAAGATAAACTCTTTGGTACAAATAGATAAAAAGAAGGAGCACTTCTGCATTGTAGTGTACCTGAGTAAAATTTATTTATTTCTATTTGGTGACGGGGAAAATCTCTTTTCAGCTGAGGCCAAGGGAGACATGATCCACAAAATTAACAATATCAATTGTAATAATTTAAGTAAGAAGACAGTAACAGACATGAATACAGGACACTCTGTAACACAAGTTTTAGGATAAGTGAAAGCAATCTTGATTACTGGGAGATAAAATAAGGAGGTTTGTAAGAATAATTCAGAAGTGTAGCTAGAGTTCTGCAAAGGGGACAGGGACAGCTGCCCAAGGTGCATGTGTTAGGGGACACAAATCTGTATTCATTTCTGTATGCAGCTGCAGAAATACTAATTTTGCAGTCAGTACTGAATCAAATGGCTTTTTTCAAATGTGTAGTACAACTTGTAGCAAACTGACATTTTTGTTTGCTCTTTGAACTGAGATACACACATCAGGCCATTGGACATGGCACTCAGGAGACAGGTGAGGACTGCTTGTTGAAAAAATGAACCCCCACCCCACCCTCATCCTTGAACTGAAAAGCAACAGCAGACCTGGTGCATGAGACAGGTGAGGAGTGCCAAGTCAAAGAAAGGAGATTTTTTTTCCTTCTTAAATTAAAGCTTGGGGATCAGCAGTAGGTGATCGATGAGCCAACTATGGCTCTTAAAAACTTTGATGAGGACACTGAGAACTGAACAGTGCTAGAAGAAAACAAACAAAAAAAAGTGTGATTGAATGTTGCGTGAACAGTAAAAGCAGAGGAGACTGCTCTGGAGTAAAATGTGATCAATTATTTCAGACCCTTATGATAACATGGCAAATGATATGGATGGTTTTGATGTTGAGCAAAAAAAAAAACAAACAAACTGTGGCATACTACGGTCTCCAGCACAGTGGATGTGGATAGAATAAAGCCCATGAAGACATCATTTATCCTATAAATAGCTGAAGTTTGTCAATTCATGCATGTCATGTCTTGGAAGAGGGAATTAACAGCAGAAGCAAAACTAAAACTAATGTTCTAAAGTGGTAATAAAAATGTATTGACCATACTGGTGACCCACAAAGAAGAGAGTCTGTGGGAAACAGGAAAAGAGAACTGTGTGGGCAAAGGCAACTTAAAATCTTATACCTGTTCCCAGTTGCCAAACTCTGCATTTAGTCAGATAATGCAGCAACTGGAACAATGCTCTGAGAAAAGAAACCTCCTTTGACACTGTGATTATGGGTTAAGTGAGGTGGGATATAGATGGCCAATGTTGCACAAACTCACAGGTCTGAGGTGGGGGGTTATATAGCACAGTCACCCCTAATGACTGTTGTGAGCTATGTGGAGCTGTGGTGTTTGGACACTAAGGTGGGGATTCCATACAAACACCCTGAATGGAGTAAGCCATGCCTCCACCCTTCTAGTAAACCAAGGAGGAACAGAAGCAGAAAGAAAGGAAGATAGAGTCAAGACTCTGAAAGAAAAGGTCTGAGTGTCTGTCAGAGATTCTGACTGAGAAACAAGACAACTCAAAAGCCTTCGAGCTAGAGAACCTACTGGACAGTGATGAGATTTTTTTTTTTTTTTTTTTTTATCTTTAGTAGCACCGTTTTGAGAACTTGATAAAATACAATAATGAGGCAATTGCCTTTACATGCTTCTAAATTCTTAAGTAAATCGTATTGCCTTATTTTTACAACAGCAATCTGCATGTATTCTTGGAAGCTAGTAACATGCATTAAAGGTGGAAAGTTTCCTGCTCAATGGGAAAAATGAGCCAGAGTGGCTTAAGACATTAGCTTAAAATGGTGAATAAAATTAAATGCATACTTTCATTGAGGTAGGTAGTATTTCCTCAAATCACTACTGCACATACATATACATGTAACATTACCATCTCAGTCAAGGTAGAATAAGGTGGGTGAGATCACTGCAGAGGATGGAGTGCATCCACTCTTATAGACCTAGCCTTATGCTAAGTAAATATAATGGAGTCCTTAGCTCATTCTATTCTGTGGACCTCTATGAGAACATATCTGTGATGATGACTGTCGCAAAGGCTGCTAAGAATATGGAAATGATAGCCACACGATATATTTTTGCAAAGTCCATGTACCCTCTGTACAAATATCTTCAAGGCTTGCATTTATGAAAAAGGCTATTGAAGTAGCTATATCTCTAATACAGAGAGATTTAGCATGCTGTGGTACTGACTTGCTATGCTTAGTCCAGCAACATTTTAAATAATCAAATTGTATTGTAAGTTTCAAACTACAATAAAAAGTTGCAGTCTGCAAGAGTATATGCTCAAATCAAAAGAGTGAACATTGTTTTTCTTTGTTTTACGGCCTGCCAACTACTTTGCATGCAAGATTGTGGTACAGCAAGATCTGTGAATTTGCCCTTTCCCCACTGTTGTGTGATCTTGGAGTTGGTATATATAGTTAGGGATCTACTTCATTTGCCCTAACTTCCGATTGACTGAGACCCATTTGTCCGACACCAAATGACCGTAATTTAATTTGACCGACACTTCATTTTACCAAGTATTATTGTCAAGTAAATGGGATATGCCCTCTTCCCCACTGTAGTGCGACCCTGGTGTTAGAATATATAGTTAGGGGGGGGTGGGGGGCACAGCCCCCCACAATGGGGAGTGCGGGGGGGGTGAAGCCTCCCACTTCATTTCATATTATATTGTTTAGTTTTGCTTTAATATTGCTTAGTAAAACAAAAGTAAGTGGGGGGCTTCGCCCCCACACCCCCCATTGTGGGGGGCTGTGCCACCCACACCCCCCTAACTATATATTCTAACTCCAGGGTCGCACTACAGTGGGGAAGGGGGCATATCCCATTTACTTGCCAATAATACTTGTCGGTCAAATGAAGTGTCGGTCAAAGGACTTTTTGGTCAAATGAAATTTCGGGCAAATGGGTGTCGTTCAATCGGAAGTTAGGGCAAATGAAGTAGATCCATAATTAGCAGGGTCTGTGAGGAGGTGCAATGGGGCTTGTCCCACTGCAAAAAGGTGTTTATTGCTTGTTTTTCTTCAATCTTTTCATGTTTACTCGAGTATTTGACGTCTGATAATACAGTCTAATAAACATATGTATAAAAATTCATAAAGTTATATGTAAACACCAACTTGATAAATACAAACTTGAAAGATTCAACATTAGATAACTGCTCACTTGGATATAAATGTATGGCCAAAATTTTAGGATAAGAGTCCCAGTCTCCTTTAAGCCCAACAGGAATACCTCTGTATGATGACAGGCTGTAGAAGACTGATAAAATCTTCATGTGGGGATCACCATCATTGGTTTGCTTCACTGGTGTAGCAGTTTTTTTTATACAAAATAATCATCTGACAATAATACATTTGGTAATTCTATAGCACCAGAAACTTAGAAAAAAATGGAAACAAAACTGTGTCTTTACAAATGAACTAAGTTCTAGCCACATCTCATTTCATGATGAATATCCATGCATTGCAGCAAGTACTCCTTGAGGTTATAGAAGGCTGGAAAGAAAACAGGCAACATATGCACTGGTTTAAATCTAACTCATTCACAATTTTAGGCACAAAAAGAGAACTGGTTATCACAGTAAAACTCTCCGTGAAGGAGATATGGTGGTTAAGCAGAAAGTCAGGAAATCATTCCAGCTCTTTCATGTATGGATATTTTAACTCTGTGGTATCTGCAAAGCCAAACTTAGCCCAGGACACATTTTTCTTAAAATGAAATTATAAGTGCCATGGAGGTACTTAATCCCTCAATTAGAAACCCCAATAAGAATATATCCTTTTGAAAGGTTTTGGAAACTTTCAATGCAGCAAAGGTATAACCATTTTTTTCCTTGATGAAAGCTTGAGATGGCAGCCTGATGTACTTTATAATACAGAAATAATTCAATCCAGTATCAACATTTGCTAGACAAGAGTACTCTGGGAAAAGGAGCAGAAAAGAGATCTAGGACTATAAAGCTGACAGGTTTATTTGTAGCTGTCAGTTTTTTTTAACTTGTGTTGGTCGTTTGGGTTAGGAGGAGAGTACATTAAATATTCTACCTGAAAAAGGAAGGTTTACCACTAACTACTCGAAGTGCAGAAGATACTTGGTGAGTCATAGGTATTAAACATCAGGGTGAAACTTTGCCTAATGGATGGAACAACAATATCCTCACTGAACAACACAGGTTACTCTAACAGATGAGGTGGAAGAAGAGGGAACCAGATCTGTTGCAGCCAGTACAAGGCTATGACGACAACTTTGGACTTGTGGATATTTTCCCATTTGGACAAAATGTCATTAAAGGAAAAGAGGGAAAAATGTACAACAATCCAGTTGGCCACATAAGACTTACAATATCCCTGGGGATGGAACAGGTTGAGAAGGCATCACAACACTTAATGTTTGCTAGAGTTGTAAACAGACAGCAACAGGGTTTCTCCATTTTTTGAAGGTTTCTTCATGGAACTGAAGGAACCAATCAGGCATCAGAAAGCACCAGCTCAGCTCATCTGCTAAAGCAACTGGACTCTCCAGGGATATGGATGACAACAAGAAAATAGTTGCTGGACACCACCCACTCCCATATTTTTTATAGCTGTTTAGCATAAGGACTAATATCAGGTTCTTATACTACACCACAGTTATGCCGCCCATCCAAATGATTATAACTCCCACTGGGAGGAAGTCTTGAAATTCCTGTAGGGTCAGAAGGACTGTTCCCATCTGCAGTATGGTGACATAAAGGAATGTTCTGATGATATCCTGAAATGGTGAAATGTCTACCCAATGAAATACCACCCCCCCAACACACAGTCACAGTCACAGACACAGAGACAGACAGACAGACACAGACACACACATACACACTGGCACACACACACTGACATACACGCACTGACACACACACGCACTTACTTCATAGTCAGTGGTGCCTCTCAGTTTATCGCTCTCATGGAAGGGAGAAGACCATCCATAATGTAAAACAGCATTTGCAGGTCTGAGAGAATGAATTTAATAATCCATTCTATTCACGTTCTGAGACCATTGGACCCAAAGGATACACTGGAGAATTCTCATGTAGAATTCTACATGGGGAACCATGATATGCCTGCCAACATGACACTCAGCACTTTAAGACAAAAGTAAGCCATAGCTGTGAGGGTCAGAAGAAGAGCAGAAACCTTTGTCTGAACTCCATCTGTGGGAAGTCGTGCTCTACATAACCTCATAACCCAGACTGTACCAATAAACATAAGCAACTGAGAAAGTTGTAGATGTTTTGTCCGGTGTAGTGCTATTTCCAGAAAGCTGATCATGGACTCCCTCACTCAGATGAAGTGATGTATGGGGGTAGAGCTAACAGGCAGTCATCCAGGTATGGGAATACTTTGCTGCACTGCAAACACAACTGCAATGCAATCACAGAAATGAATTTAATGAACATCCTGGGTCTGAGATAAGAGCAAATAAGACAGAATATAACTGATAATGACTGTAATTTGACCCTGAAGCACAGATAATCCCTGAATTCCTCTGTGAGTTTTATGTGCAGACAGTCATCCTGGAGGTCCAAACAATATACGCAGTCTCTTACTATAAGAGAGGGAAGGACTGATTAGACCAAGACCATTTGAAATGTTTCCTTTGGGGCTAATGTCCTTACTTGACTGACGTCCAAAACTGACTTAAGGTCCTTTGCATTTTTTTGGTACTACAAAGAACAAGGAGTGATATATATACACATTCTGCTCTGCTTGGACCTTCTGAACAGCTCTTTTGCTTAAAAGGCTTAGAACCCTCTACGAGAAGCTTTCCTTTCATGA